>NW_027422455.1:0-77042 GCF_037893015.1 Macrotis lagotis
GCCGTTTATTGCCTAGCCTTCCGTTGTCTTGCCTAAGGCTTGTCTCCCCTTGTCTTAGCCTTGCTGGGATTGCCTTGACTTAACCTTTCCTTGCCTTGCATTGCCTTGCCTTAGCCTTGCCTTCCCGTACCTTCCGTACCCCTTGAATTGCCTTCCTTTGCCTTGCCTTGCCTTGCCTTCCGTTTCCCTTGCCTTCCCTTCTTTCCCTTGCGCTGCCTTGCTTACGTTACACTTTCCTTGCCTTGCCGTGCATTGCCTAGCCTTGTGTTGCGTTGCCTTAGCCTTGCCTTGCCTTGCCGTGCCGTGCCTTGCCTTTTCCTTCCCTTCCCTTTCCGTGCAATCCGTTACACTTCCTTGCCTTCCTTTGTGTTGCCTTGCCTTGCATTCCGTTACCCTTTCATTTCCTTGCCGTGCCTTCTGTTACCCTTGCCTTGCCTTTGTTTCCGTTGCCTTGCCTTGCCGTCCGTTACCCTTTCCTTGCCTTGCCGTGCCTTGCCTTCCGTTACCCTTGCCTTGCCTTGTTTTGCCTTGCCTTCCCGTGCCTTCCGTTACCCTTTCCTTGCCTTGCCATGCATTGCCTAGCCGTAGCTTGTCGTGCCTTAGTCTTGTCTCCCCTTGCCTTAGGCGGGATAGGCTTGCCTTGCCTTAACATTGCCTTGCCTTGCCTTGCCTTAGGCTTTCCTTGCCTTGCCGTGCCGTGCCTTGTCCTTCCCTTGCTTTGCCGTGCCTTCCGTTACCCTTGCCTTTCCTTGCCGTACCTTCCGTTTCCTTTGACTGGCCTGGCTTTGCCTTGCCTTAGCCTTGCCTTGCCTTGTCGTGCCGTGCCTTCCGTTACCCTTCCCTTGCCTTCCATTGCCTTGCCTTCCTTGCCTTCCGTTACGCTTTCCTTGCCTTGCCTTGCATTGCTGAGCCTTGCTGTGCGTTGCCTTGTCCTTCGTTTACCTTGCTGTGCCTTCCGTTACCCTTGCCTTGCCTTGCCGTGCCTTGCCTTCCCTTAACCTTTCCTTGCCTTGCCGTGCATTGCCTAGCCTTTCGTTGCCTTGCCTTAGCCTTGTCTTGCCTTGCCGTGCCGTCCCTTCGGTTACCGTTGCCTTGCCTTGCTTTGCCTTGCCTTCCTTGCCTTCCGTGTCCCTTTCGTTGCCTTGCCGTTCATTGCCTAGCCATACATTGCCTTGCCTTAGTATTGCCTTGCCTTGCTTTTTCTTGCCTTGCCTTGCCTTCCGTTACCCTTTCCTTGCCTTGTCGTACATTGCATAGCCTTGCGTTGTCGTGCCTTAGCCTTGCCTTGCCTTGCCGTGCATTGCCTTCCTTTACCCTTTCCTTGCCTTTCCGTGCATTGCCTAGCCTTTCGTTGCCTTTCTTTAGCCTTGTCTTGCCTTGCCGTGCCGTGCCTTCCATTAACCTTGCCTTTCCTTGCTTTGCCTTGCCTTCCATGCCTTCCGTTACGCTTTCCTTGCCTTGCCGTGCATTGCTTAGCTTTGCGTTGTCCTGCCTTAGCCTTGTCTTGCCTTGCCGTGCCGTCCCTTTCGTTACCGTTGCCTTGCCTTGCTTTGCTTTGCCTTCCTTGCCTTCCGTTGCCCTTTCGTTGCCTTGCCGTTCGTTGCCTAGCCATACATTGCCTTGCCTTAGCATTGCCTTGCCTTGCTTTGCCTTGCCTTCCTTGCCTTCCCTCACCCTTTCCTTGCCTTGCCGTGCATTGCCTAGCCTTGCGTTGTCGTGCCTTAGCCTTGTCTTGCCTGACCGTGCCTTTCCTTGCGTTACCGTTTCCTTTCCTTGCCGTGCATTGCCTAGTTTTCCGTTGTCGTGACTTAGCCTTGCCTTGCCATGCCGTGCCTGGCCTTGTCCTTACCTTACCTTGCTGTGCCTTCCGTTACCCTTGCCTTGCCTTGCTTTTTCTTGCCTTGCCTTGCCTTCCGTTACCCTTTCCTTGCCTTGTCGTACATTGCCTAGCCTTGCGTTGTCGTGCCTTAGCATTGCCTTGCCTTGCCGTGCATTGCCTTCCCTTACCCTTTCCTTGCCTTGCCGTGCATTGCCTAGCCTTTCGTTGCCTTGCCTTAGCCTTGTCTTGCCTTGCCGTGCCGTGCCTTCCATTATCCTTGCCTTTCCTTGCTTTGCCTTGCCTTCCTTGCCTTCCGTTACGCGTTCCTTGCCTTGCCGTGCATTGCCGAGCCTTGCGTTGTCGTTCCTTAGCCTTGCCATGCCTTGCTGTGCCTTGCCTTGTCCTTCCCTTACCTTGCCGTGCCTTCCGTTACGCTTGCCTTGCCTTGCCGTGCCTTGCCTTCCCTTACCCTTTCCTTGCCTTGCCGTGCATTGCCTAGCGTTTCGTTGCCTTACCTTAGCCTTGTCTTGCCTTGCCGTGCCGTTCCTTCCGTTACTCTTGCCTTGCCTTGCTTTCCCTTCCCTTCCATGCCTTCCTTTGCCCTTTCGTTGCCTTGCCGTGCATTGCCTAGCCTTGCGTTGTCGTGCCTTAGCCTTGCCTTGCCTGACCGTGCGTTTCCATGCGTTACCGTTTCCTTGCCTTGCCTTGCATTGCCTAGGTTTCCGTTGTCGTGCCTTAGCATTGCCTTGCCATGCCGTGCCTGTTCTTGTACTAACTTTACCTTGCTGTGCCTTCCGTTACCCTTTCCTTGCTTTGTCGTACATTGCCTCGCCTTCCGTTGTGCCATAGCCATGCCATGCCTTGCCTTGTCCTTCGCTTACCTTGCCGTGCCTTCCGTTACCCTTGCCTTGCCTTGCCGTGCCTTGCCTTCCCTAACCCTTTCCTTGCCTTGCCGTGCATTGCCTAGCCTTGCGTTGTCGTGCCTTAGCCTTGCCTTGCCTTGCCGTGCCTTGCGTTCCGTTACCCTTTTCTTGCCTTCCCGTGCATTGCCTAGCCTTGCATTTTCGTTCCTTAGCCTTTCCTTGACTTGCCGTGCCTTGCCTTGTCCTTCCCTTCCGTTGCTGTGCCTTCCGTTACCCTTGCCTTGCCTTGCTTTTCCTTGCCTTGCCTTGCCTTGCCTTCCGTTACCCTTTCCTTGCCGTGCCGTTCATTGCCTAGCCGTACGTTGTCGTGCCTTAGCCTCGTCTCCCCTTGCCTTAGCCTTGATTGGCTTGCCTTGCCTTAACCTAGCCTTGCATTGCCTTGCCTTGCCTTAGACTTTCCTGGCCTTGCCGTGCTGTCCCTTGTCCTTCCCTTGCCTTGCCTTGCCTTCCGTTACCCATGCCTTCCTTTGCCGCGCCTTCCGTTACCCTTGCCTAGCCTGGCTTTGCCTTGCCTTAGCTTTGCATTGCCTTTCCGTGCCGTGCCTTCCGTTAGCCTTTCGTTACCTGGCCGTGCATTGCCTAGCCTTGCGTTGTCGTGCCTTAGCCTTGCCTTGCCTGGCCGTGCCTTGCCTTTCCTTACCCTTTCCTTGCCTTGCCGTGCATTGCCTAGCCTTGCCTTGTCCTTCCCTTTCCTTGCGGTCTCTTCCGTTACCCTTGCCTTGCCTTCCTTTGTCTTGCCTTGCCTTGCCTTCCGTTACACTTTCCTTGCCTTGGCGTGCATTGCCTAGCCCTGCGTTCTCGTGCCTTATCCTTGCCCCCCCTTGCCTTAGGCTTGCTTGGCTTCCCTTGCCTTAACCTTGCCTAGCCTTGCGTTTTCGTGCCTAACCCTTACATTTCCTGGCCGTGCCTTGCCTTTTCCTTCCCTTGCCTTTCTGTGCCTTTCGTTCCCCTTGCATTGCCTTGCTTTCCCTTGCCTTGCCTTGTTTCCGTTACACCTTCCTTGCCTTGCTGTGCATTGCCTAGCCTTTCGTTGCCTTGCCTTATCCTTGCCTTGCCTTGCCGTGCCGTCCCTTCCATTACACTTGCCTTAGCATTGCCTTGCCTTGCCGTGCCTTGCCTTCCCTTACCCTTTCATTGCCTTGCCGTGCCTTGCCTAGCCTCTCGTTGCCTTGCCTTCGCTTTGTCTTGCCTTGCCCTGCCGAGCCTTCCATTACCCTTGCCTTGCCTTGCCTTGCCTTACGTTACGCTTTCCTTGCATTGCCGTGCATTTTCGAGCCTTGCGTTGTCGTGTCTTAGCCTTGCCTTGCCTTGCCTTGCTTTGCCTTGCCTTCCTTGCCTTCCGTTACCCTTTTCTTGCCTTGCTTTGCTTTGCCAAGACTTGTGTTGTCGTGACTTAGCCTCGCCTTCCCGGACGGTGCCTTTCCTTGCGTTACCGTTTCCTTGCCTGGACTTCCATTGCCTAGCCTTGCGTTGTCGTGCCTTAGCCTTGCCTTGCTTGCCGTGCCTTGCCTTGTCCTTCCCTTACCTTACCGTGCCTTCCGATACCCTTGTCTTGCCTTGCTTTGTCTTGCCTTGCCTTTCCTTCCGTTACCCTTTCCTTGCCTTGCCGTGCATTGCCTAGCCTTCCGTTGTCGTGCCATCGCCTTGCCTTGCCTTGCCTTAGCCTAGCTTGGCTTGCCTTGCATTGCCGTGCCTTCCGTTACGCTTGCCTTGCCTTGCCGTGCCTTCAGTTACACTTGCCTTGCCTTGCTTACCTTGCCTTGACTTGCCTTCCGTTATAATTTCCTTGCTTTGCCGTGCATTGCCTAGGGCTTGTGTTGTCGTGCCTTAGCCTTGTGTCCCCTTGCCTTAGCATTGCTTGGCTTGCCTTGCCTTAACCTTGCTTTGCCTTGCGTTGCCTTGCCTTAACCTTGCCTTGCCTTCCCTTACCTTCGGTTCCCCTTGCCTGCCTTGCTTTGCCTTGCCTTCCGTTACCCTTATCTTCCCTTGTTTTGCCTTCCTTTGCCTTGCCATCCGTTACCCTTTCCTTGCATTGCCGTGCATTACCTAGCCTTGCGTTATCATGCCATCGCCTTGCTTTGCCTTGCCTTAGCCTTGCTTGGCTGGCCTTGCCTTGCCGTGCCTTCCCTTCCGTCGCACTTGCCTGGCCTTGCTTTGCCTTGCTTACCCTCCGTTACCCTTTCCTTGCCTTGCCGTGCATTGCTTAGCCTTGCGTTGCCTTCCCTTAATCTTGCCTTGCCTTTCCGTGCCTTGCCTTCTGTTACACTTTCCTGGCCTTGCCGTGGATTGCCTTGCCTTGCGTTCTCGTGCCTTAGCCTTGCCCCGCCTGCCTTACCCTTGCTTGGCTTCCCTTGCCTTAACCTTGCCTAGCCTTGCGTTGCCGTGCCTAAGCCTTACCTTGCCTGGCCTTGCCTTGCCTTGTCCTTCCCTTGCCTTGCCGTGCCTTCTGTTACACTTCTCTTGCCTTGCCGTGCCTTCCGTTACCCTTGCCTAGCCTGGCTTTGCCTTGCCTTAGCCTTGCCTTGCCTTGCCGTGCCGTGCCTTCCGTTAGCCTTTCGTTGCCTTGCCGTGCATTTCCTAGACATGCGTTGTCGTGCCTTAGCCTTGCCTTGCCTGGCCGTGCTTTGCCTTGCCTTACCCTTTCCTTGCCTTGCCGTGCATTGCCTAGCCTTGCCTTGTCCTTCCCTTACCTTGCGTTCCCTTCCATTACCCTTGCCTTGCCTTGCTTTGTCTTGCCTTGCTTTGCCTTCCGTTACACTTTCCTTGCCTTGGCGTGCATTGCTTAGCCTTGCGTTCTCGTGCCTTAGCCTTGCCCCCCCTTGCCTCAGCCTTGCTTGGCTTCCCTTGCCTTAGCCTTGCCTAGCCTTGCGTTGTCGTGCCTAACCCTTACCTTTCCTGGCCGTGCCTTGCCTTTTCCTTCCCTTGCCTTGCTGTGCCTTTCGTTCCCCTTGCATTGCCTTGCTTTCTCTTGCCTTGCCTTGCTTCCGTTACAATTTCCTTGCCTTGCCGTGCATTGGCTAGCCGTGCGTTGTCGTGCCTTCTCCTTGTCTCCCCGTGCCTTAGCCTTGATAGTCTTGCCTTGCCTTGCCTTGCCTTAGCCTTTCCTTGCCTTGCCGTGCCGTGCCTTGTCCTTCCGTTGCCTTGCCGTGCCTTCCGTTACCCTTGCCTTCCCTTCCCATGCCTTCCGTTACCCTTGCTTGCATTGCTTTGCCTTGCCTTCCCTTGTTTTGCCTTGCCTTGCCTTGCCTTTCGTTGCCCTTTCGTTGCCTTGCCGTTTATTGCCTAGCCTTCCGTTGTCTTGCCTAAGGCTTGTCTCCCCTTGTCTTAGCCTTGCTGGGATTGCCTTGACTTAACCTTTCCTTGCCTTGCATTGCCTTGCCTTAGCCTTGCCTTCCCGTACCTTCCGTACCCCTTGAATTGCCTTCCTTTGCCTTGCCTTGCCTTGCCTTCCGTTTCCCTTGCCTTCCCTTCTTTCCCTTGCGCTGCCTTGCTTACGTTACACTTTCCTTGCCTTGCCGTGCATTGCCTAGCCTTGTGTTGCGTTGCCTTAGCCTTGCCTTGCCTTGCCGTGCCGTGCCTTGCCTTTTCCTTCCCTTCCCTTTCCGTGCAATCCGTTACACTTCCTTGCCTTCCTTTGTGTTGCCTTGCCTTGCATTCCGTTACCCTTTCATTGCCTTGCCGTGCCTTCTGTTACCCTTGCCTTGCCTTTGTTTCCGTTGCCTTGCCTTGCCGTCCGTTACCCTTTCCTTGCCTTGCCGTGCCTTGCCTTCCGTTACCCTTGCCTTGCCTTGTTTTGCCTTGCCTTCCCGTGCCTTCCGTTACCCTTTCCTTGCCTTGCCATGCATTGCCTAGCCGTAGCTTGTCGTGCCTTAGTCTTGTCTCCCCTTGCCTTAGGCGGGATAGGCTTGCCTTGCCTTAACATTGCCTTGCCTTGCCTTGCCTTAGGCTTTCCTTGCCTTGCCGTGCCGTGCCTTGTCCTTCCCTTGCTTTGCCGTGCCTTCCGTTACCCTTGCCTTTCCTTGCCGTACCTTCCGTTTCCTTTGACTGGCCTGGCTTTGCCTTGCCTTAGCCTTGCCTTGCCTTGTCGTGCCGTGCCTTCCGTTACCCTTCCCTTGCCTTCCATTGCCTTGCCTTCCTTGCCTTCCGTTACGCTTTCCTTGCCTTGCCTTGCATTGCCGAGCCTTGCTGTGCGTTGCCTTGTCCTTCGTTTACCTTGCTGTGCCTTCCGTTACCCTTGCCTTGCCTTGCCGTGCCTTGCCTTCCCTTAACCTTTCCTTGCCTTGCCGTGCATTGCCTAGCCTTTCGTTGCCTTGCCTTAGCCTTGTCTTGCCTTGCCGTGCCGTCCCTTCGGTTACCGTTGCCTTGCCTTGCTTTGCCTTGCCTTCCTTGCCTTCCGTGTCCCTTTCGTTGCCTTGCCGTTCATTGCCTAGCCATACATTGCCTTGCCTTAGTATTGCCTTGCCTTGCTTTTTCTTGCCTTGCCTTGCCTTCCGTTACCCTTTCCTTGCCTTGTCGTACATTGCATAGCCTTGCGTTGTCGTGCCTTAGCCTTGCCTTGCCTTGCCGTGCATTGCCTTCCTTTACCCTTTCCTTGCCTTTCCGTGCATTGCCTAGCCTTTCGTTGCCTTTCTTTAGCCTTGTCTTGCCTTGCCGTGCCGTGCCTTCCATTAACCTTGCCTTTCCTTGCTTTGCCTTGCCTTCCATGCCTTCCGTTACGCTTTCCTTGCCTTGCCGTGCATTGCTTAGCTTTGCGTTGTCCTGCCTTAGCCTTGTCTTGCCTTGCCGTGCCGTCCCTTTCGTTACCGTTGCCTTGCCTTGCTTTGCTTTGCCTTCCTTGCCTTCCGTTGCCCTTTCGTTGCCTTGCCGTTCGTTGCCTAGCCATACATTGCCTTGCCTTAGCATTGCCTTGCCTTGCTTTGCCTTGCCTTCCTTGCCTTCCCTCACCCTTTCCTTGCCTTGCCGTGCATTGCCTAGCCTTGCGTTGTCGTGCCTTAGCCTTGCCTTGCCTGACCGTGCCTTTCCTTGCGTTACCGTTTCCTTGCCTTGCCGTGCATTGCCTTGCATTCCGTTGTCGTGAATTAGCATTGCCTTGCCATGCCGTGCCTGGCCTTGTCCTTACCTTACCTTGCTGTGCCTTTCCGTTACCCTTGCCTTGCCTTGCTTTTTCTTGCCTTGCCTTGCCTTCCGTTACCCTTTCCTTGCCTTGTCGTACATTGCCTAGCCTTGCGTTGTCGTGCCTTAGCATTGCCTTGCCTTGCCGTGCATTGCCTTCCCTTACCCTTTCCTTGCCTTTCCGTGCATTGTCTAGCCTTTCGTTGCCTTGCCTTAGCCTTGTCTTGCCTTGCCGTGCCGTGCCTTCCATTATCCTTGCCTTTCCTTGCTTTGCCTTGCCTTCCTTGCCTTCCGTTACGCGTTCCTTGCCTTGCCGTGCATTGCCGAGACTTGTGTTGTCGTTCCTTAGCCTTGCCATGCCTTGCTGTGCCTTGCCTTGTCCTTCGCTTACCTTGCCGTGCCTTCCGTTACCCTTGCCTTGCCTTGCCGTGCCTTGCCTTCCCTAACCCTTTCCTTGCCTTGCCGTGCATTGCCTAGCGTTTCGTTGCCTTACCTTAGCCTTGTCTTGCCTTGCCGTGCCGTTCCTTCCGTTACTCTTGCCTTGCCTTGCTTTCCCTTCCCTTCCATGCCTTCCTTTGCCCTTTCGTTGCCTTGCCGTGCATTGCCTAGCCTTGCGTTGTCGTGCCTTAGCCTTGCCTTGCCTGACCGTGCGTTTCCATGCGTTACCGTTTCCTTGCCTTGCCTTGCATTGCCTAGGTTTCCGTTGTCGTGCCTTAGCATTGCCTTGCCATGCCGTGCCTGTTCTTGTACTAACTTTACCTTGCTGTGCCTTCCGTTACCCTTTCCTTGCTTTGTCGTACATTGCCTCGCCTTCCGTTGTGCCATAGCCATGCCATGCCTTGCCTTGTCCTTCGCTTACCTTGCCGTGCCTTCCGTTACCCTTGCCTTGCCTTGCCGTGCCTTGCCTTCCCTAACCCTTTCCTTGCCTTGCCGTGCATTGCCTAGCCTTGCGTTGTCGTGCCTTAGCCTTGCCTTGCCTTGCCGTGCCTTGCGTTCCGTTACCCTTTTCTTGCCTTCCCGTGCATTGCCTAGCCTTGCATTTTCGTTCCTTAGCCTTTCCTTGACTTGCCGTGCCTTGCCTTGTCCTTCCCTTCCGTTGCTGTGCCTTCCGTTACCCTTGCCTTGCCTTGCTTTTCCTTGCCTTGCCTTGCCTTCCGTTACCCTTTCCTTGCCGTGCCGTTCATTGCCTAGCCGTACGTTGTCGTGCCTTAGCCTCGTCTCCCCTTGCCTTAGCCTTGATTGGCTTGCCTTGCCTTAACCTAGCCTTGCATTGCCTTGCCTTGCCTTAGACTTTCCTGGCCTTGCCGTGCTGTCCCTTGTCCTTCCCTTGCCTTGCCTTGCCTTCCGTTACCCATGCCTTCCTTTGCCGCGCCTTCCGTTACCCTTGCCTAGCCTGGCTTTGCCTTGCCTTAGCTTTGCATTGCCTTTCCGTGCCGTGCCTTCCGTTAGCCTTTCGTTACCTGGCCGTGCATTGCCTAGCCTTGCGTTGTCGTGCCTTAGCCTTGCCTTGCCTGGCCGTGCCTTGCCTTTCCTTACCCTTTCCTTGCCTTGCCGTGCATTGCCTAGCCTTGCCTTGTCCTTCCCTTTCCTTGCGGTCCCTTCCGTTACCCTTGCCTTGCCTTCCTTTGTCTTGCCTTGCCTTGCCTTCCGTTACACTTTCCTTGCCTTGGCGTGCATTGCCTAGCCCTGCGTTCTCGTGCCTTATCCTTGCCCCCCCTTGCCTTAGGCTTGCTTGGCTTCCCTTGCCTTAACCTTGCCTAGCCTTGCGTTTTCGTGCCTAACCCTTACATTTCCTGGCCGTGCCTTGCCTTTTCCTTCCCTTGCCTTGCTGTGCCTTTCGTTCCCCTTGCATTGCCTTGCTTTCCCTTGCCTTGCCTTGTTTCCGTTACACTTTCCTTGCCTTGCTGTGCATTGCCTAGCCTTTCGTTGCCTTGCCTTATCCTTGCCTTGCCTTGCCGTGCCGTCCCTTCCATTACACTTGCCTTAGCATTGCCTTGCCTTGCCGTGCCTTGCCTTCCCTTACCCTTTCATTGCCTTGCCGTGCCTTGCCTAGCCTCTCGTTGCCTTGCCTTCGCTTTGTCTTGCCTTGCCCTGCCGAGCCTTCCGTTACCATTGCCTTGCCTTGCCTTGCCTTACGTTACGCTTTCCTTGCATTGCCGTGCATTTTCGAGCCTTGCGTTGTCGTGTCTTAGCCTTGCCTTGCCTTGCCTTGCTTTGCCTTGCCTTCCTTGCCTTCCGTTACCCTTTTCTTGCCTTGCTTTGCTTTGCCAAGACTTGTGTTGTCGTGACTTAGCCTCGCCTTCCCGGACGGTGCCTTTCCTTGCGTTACCGTTTCCTTGCCTGGACTTCCATTGCCTAGCCTTGCGTTGTCGTGCCTTAGCCTTGCCTTGCTTGCCGTGCCTTGCCTTGTCCTTCCCTTACCTTACCGTGCCTTCCGATACCCTTGTCTTGCCTTGCTTTGTCTTGCCTTGCCTTTCCTTCCGTTACCCTTTCCTTGCCTTGCCGTGCATTGCCTAGCCTTCCGTTGTCGTGCCATCGCCTTGCCTTGCCTTGCCTTAGCCTAGCTTGGCTTGCCTTGCATTGCCGTGCCTTCCGTTACGCTTGCCTTGCCTTGCCGTGCCTTCAGTTACACTTGCCTTGCCTTGCTTACCTTGCCTTGACTTGCCTTCCGTTATAATTTCCTTGCTTTGCCGTGCATTGCCTAGGGCTTGTGTTGTCGTGCCTTAGCCTTGTGTCCCCTTGCCTTAGCATTGCTTGGCTTGCCTTGCCTTAACCTTGCTTTGCCTTGCGTTGCCTTGCCTTATCCTTGCCTTGCCTTCCCTTACCTTCGGTTCCCCTTGCCTGCCTTGCTTTGCCTTGCCTTCCGTTACCCTTATCTTCCCTTGTTTTGCCTTCCTTTGCCTTGCCATCCGTTACCCTTTCCTTGCATTGCCGTGCATTACCTAGCCTTGCGTTATCATGCCATCGCCTTGCTTTGCCTTGCCTTAGCCTTGCTTGGCTGGCCTTGCCTTGCCGTGCCTTCCCTTCCGTCGCACTTGCCTGGCCTTGCTTTGCCTTGCTTACCCTCCGTTACCCTTTCCTTGCCTTGCCGTGCATTGCTTAGCCTTGCGTTGCCTTCCCTTAATCTTGCCTTGCCTTTCCGTGCCTTGCCTTCTGTTACACTTTCCTGGCCTTGCCGTGGATTGCCTTGCCTTGCGTTCACGTGCCTTAGCCTTGCCCCGCCTGCCTTACCCTTGCTTGGCTTCCCTTGCCTTAACCTTGCCTAGCCTTGCGTTGCCGTGCCTAAGCCTTACCTTGCCTGGCCTTGCCTTGCCTTGTCCTTCCCTTGCCTTGCCGTGCCTTCTGTTACACTTCTCTTGCCTTGCCGTGCCTTCCGTTACCCTTGCCTAGCCTGGCTTTGCCTTGCCTTAGCCTTGCCTTGCCTTGCCGTGCCGTGCCTTCCGTTAGCCTTTCGTTGCCTTGCCGTGCATTTCCTAGACATGCGTTGTCGTGCCTTAGCCTTGCCTTGCCTGGCCGTGCTTTGCCTTGCCTTACCCTTTCCTTGCCTTGCCGTGCATTGCCTAGCCTTGCCTTGTCCTTCCCTTACCTTGCGTTCCCTTCCATTACCCTTGCCTTGCCTTGCTTTGTCTTGCCTTGCTTTGCCTTCCGTTACACTTTCCTTGCCTTGGCGTGCATTGCTTAGCCTTGCGTTCTCGTGCCTTAGCCTTGCCCCCCCTTGCCTCAGCCTTGCTTGGCTTCCCTTGCCTTAGCCTTGCCTAGCCTTGCGTTGTCGTGCCTAACCCTTACCTTTCCTGGCCGTGCCTTGCCTTTTCCTTCCCTTGCCTTGCTGTGCCTTTCGTTCCCCTTGCATTGCCTTGCTTTCTCTTGCCTTGCCTTGCTTCCGTTACAATTTCCTTGCCTTGCCGTGCATTGGCTAGCCGTGCGTTGTCGTGCCTTCTCCTTGTCTCCCCTTGCCTTAGCCTTGATAGTCTTGCCTTGCCTTGCCTTGCCTTAGCCTTTCCTTGCCTTGCCGTGCCGTGCCTTGTCCTTCCGTTGCCTTGCCGTGCCTTCCGTTACCCTTGCCTTCCCTTCCCATGCCTTCCGTTACCCTTGCTTGCATTGCTTTGCCTTGCCTTCCCTTGTTTTGCCTTGCCTTGCCTTGCCTTTCGTTGCCCTTTCGTTGCCTTGCCGTTTATTGCCTAGCCTTCCGTTGTCTTGCCTAAGGCTTGTCTCCCCTTGTCTTAGCCTTGCTGGGATTGCCTTGACTTAACCTTTCCTTGCCTTGCATTGCCTTGCCTTAGCCTTGCCTTCCCGTACCTTCCGTACCCCTTGAATTGCCTTCCTTTGCCTTGCCTTGCCTTGCCTTCCGTTTCCCTTGCCTTCCCTTCTTTCCCTTGCGCTGCCTTGCTTACGTTACACTTTCCTTGCCTTGCCGTGCATTGCCTAGCCTTGTGTTGCGTTGCCTTAGCCTTGCCTTGCCTTGCCGTGCCGTGCCTTGCCTTTTCCTTCCCTTCCCTTTCCGTGCAATCCGTTACACTTCCTTGCCTTCCTTTGTGTTGCCTTGCCTTGCATTCCGTTACCCTTTCATTGCCTTGCCGTGCCTTCTGTTACCCTTGCCTTGCCTTTGTTTCCATTGCCTTGCCTTGCCGTCCGTTACCCTTTCCTTGCCTTGCCGTGCCTTGCCTTCCGTTACCCTTGCCTTGCCTTGTTTTGCCTTGCCTTCCCGTGCCTTCCGTTACCCTTTCCTTGCCTTGCCATGCATTGCCTAGCCGTAGCTTGTCGTGCCTTAGTCTTGTCTCCCCTTGCCTTAGGCGGGATAGGCTTGCCTTGCCTTAACATTGCCTTGCCTTGCCTTGCCTTAGGCTTTCCTTGCCTTGCCGTGCCGTGCCTTGTCCTTCCCATGCTTTGCCGTGCCTTCCGTTACCCTTGCCTTTCCTTGCCGTACCTTCCGTTTCCTTTGACTGGCCTGGCTTTGCCTTGCCTTAGCCTTGCCTTGCCTTGTCGTGCCGTGCCTTCCGTTACCCTTCCCTTGCCTTCCATTGCCTTGCCTTCCTTGCCTTCCGTTACGCTTTCCTTGCCTTGCCTTGCATTGCCGAGCCTTGCTGTGCGTTGCCTTGTCCTTCGTTTACCTTGCTGTGCCTTCCGTTACCCTTGCCTTGCCTTGCCGTGCCTTGCCTTCCCTTAACCTTTCCTTGCCTTGCCGTGCATTGCCTAGCCTTTCGTTGCCTTGCCTTAGCCTTGTCTTGCCTTGCCGTGCCGTCCCTTCGGTTACCGTTGCCTTGCCTTGCTTTGCCTTGCCTTCCTTGCCTTCCGTGTCCCTTTCGTTGCCTTGCCGTTCATTGCCTAGCCATACATTGCCTTGCCTTAGTATTGCCTTGCCTTGCTTTTTCTTGCCTTGCCTTGCCTTCCGTTACCCTTTCCTTGCCTTGTCGTACATTGCATAGCCTTGCGTTGTCGTGCCTTAGCCTTGCCTTGCCTTGCCGTGCATTGCCTTCCTTTACCCTTTCCTTGCCTTTCCGTGCATTGCCTAGCCTTTCGTTGCCTTTCTTTAGACTTGTCTTGCCTTGCCGTGCCGTGCCTTCCATTAACCTTGCCTTTCCTTGCTTTGCCTTGCCTTCCATGCCTTCCGTTACGCTTTCCTTGCCTTGCCGTGCATTGCTTAGCTTTGCGTTGTCCCTGCCTTAGCCTTGTCTTGCCTTGCCGTGCCGTCCCTTTCGTTACCGTTGCCTTGCCTTGCTTTGCTTTGCCTTCCTTGCCTTCCGTTGCCCTTTCGTTGCCTTGCCGTTCGTTGCCTAGCCATACATTGCCTTGCCTTAGCATTGCCTTGCCTTGCTTTGCCTTGCCTTCCTTGCCTTCCCTCACCCTTTCCTTGCCTTGCCGTGCATTGCCTAGCCTTGCGTTGTCGTGCCTTAGCCTTGCCTTGCCTGACCGTGCCTTTCCTTGCGTTACCGTTTCCTTGCCTTGCCGTGCATTGCCTTGCATTCCGTTGTCGTGAATTAGCATTGCCTTGCCATGCCGTGCCTGGCCTTGTCCTTACCTTACCTTGCTGTGCCTTCCGTTACCCTTGCCTTGCCTTGCTTTTTCTTGCCTTGCCTTGCCTTCCGTTACCCTTTCCTTGCCTTGTCCTACATTGCCTAGCCTTGCGTTGTCGTGCCTTAGCATTGCCTTGCCTTGCCGTGCATTGCCTTCCCTTACCCTTTCCTTGCCTTTCCGTGCATTGTCTAGCCTTTCGTTGCCTTGCCTTAGCCTTGTCTTGCCTTGCCGTGCCGTGCCTTCCATTATCCTTGCCTTTCCTTGCTTTGCCTTGCCTTCCTTGCCTTCCGTTACGCGTTCCTTGCCTTGCCGTGCATTGCCGAGACTTGTGTTGTCGTTCCTTAGCCTTGCCATGCCTTGCTGTGCCTTGCCTTGTCCTTCGCTTACCTTGCCGTGCCTTCCGTTACCCTTGCCTTGCCTTGCCGTGCCTTGCCTTCCCTAACCCTTTCCTTGCCTTGGCGTGCATTGCCTAGCGTTTCGTTGCCTTACCTTAGCCTTGTCTTGCCTTGCCGTGCCGTTCCTTCCTTTACTCTTGCCTTGCCTTGCTTTCCCTTCCCTTCCATGCCTTCCTTTGCCCTTTCGTTGCCTTGTCATGCATTGCCTAGCCTTGCGTTGTCGTGCCTTAGCCTTGCCTTGCCTGACCGTGCGTTTCCATGCGTTACCGTTTCCTTGCCTTGCCTTGCATTGCCTAGGTTTCCGTTGTCGTGCCTTAGCATTGCCTTGCCATGCCGTGCCTGTTCTTGTACTAACTTTACCTTGCTGTGCCTTCCGTTACCCTTTCCTTGCTTTGTCGTACATTGCCTCGCCTTCCGTTGTGCCATAGCCATGCCATGCCTTGCCTTGTCCTTCGCTTACCTTGCCGTGCCTTCCGTTACCCTTGCCTTGCCTTGCCGTGCCTTGCCTTCCCTAACCCTTTCCTTGCCTTGCCGTGCATTGCCTAGCCTTGCGTTGTCGTGCCTTAGCCTTGCCTTGCCTTGCCGTGCCTTGCGTTCCGTTACCCTTTTCTTGCCTTCCCGTGCATTGCCTAGCCTTGCATTTTCGTTCCTTAGCCTTTCCTTGACTTGCCGTGCCTTGCCTTGTCCTTCCCTTCCGTTGCTGTGCCTTCCGTTACCCTTGCGTTGCCTTGCTTTTCCTTGCCTTGCCTTGCCTTCCGTTACCCTTTCCTTGCCGTGCCGTTCATTGCCTAGCCGTACGTTGTCGTGCCTTAGCCTCGTCTCCCCTTGCCTTAGCCTTGATTGGCTTGCCTTGCCTTAACCTAGCCTTGCATTGCCTTGCCTTGCCTTAGACTTTCCTGGCCTTGCCGTGCTGTCCCTTGTCCTTCCCTTGCCTTGCCTTGCCTTCCGTTACCCATGCCTTCCTTTGCCGCGCCTTCCGTTACCCTTGCCTAGCCTGGCTTTGCCTTGCCTTAGCTTTGCATTGCCTTTCCGTGCCGTGCCTTCCGTTAGCCTTTCGTTACCTGGCCGTGCATTGCCTAGCCTTGCGTTGTCGTGCCTTAGCCTTGACTTGCCTGGCCGTGCCTTGCCTTTCCTTACCCTTTCCTTGCCTTGCCGTGCATTGCCTAGCCTTGCCTTGTCCTTCCCTTTCCTTGCGGTCCCTTCCGTTACCCTTGCCTTGCCTTCCTTTGTCTTGCCTTGCCTTGCCTTCCGTTACACTTTCCTTGCCTTGGCGTGCATTGCCTAGCCCTGCGTTCTCGTGCCTTATCCTTGCCCCCCCTTGCCTTAGGCTTGCTTGGCTTCCCTTGCCTTAACCTTGCCTAGCCTTGCGTTTTCGTGCCTAACCCTTACATTTCCTGGCCGTGCCTTGCCTTTTCCTTCCCTTGCCTTGCTGTGCCTTTCGTTCCCCTTGCATTGCGTTGCTTTCCCTTGCCTTGCCTTGTTTCCGTTACACTTTCCTTGCCTTGCTGTGCATTGCCTAGCCTTTCGTTGCCTTGCCTTATCCTTGCCTTGCCTTGCCGTGCCGTCCCTTCCATTACACTTGCCTTAGCATTGCCTTGCCTTGCCGTGCCTTGCCTTCCCTTACCCTTTCATTGCCTTGCCGTGCCTTGCCTAGCCTCTCGTTGCCTTGCCTTCGCTTTGTCTTGCCTTGCCCTGCCGAGCCTTCCGTTACCCTTGCCTTGCCTTGCCTTGCCTTACGTTACGCTTTCCTTGCATTGCCGTGCATTTTCGAGCCTTGCGTTGTCGTGTCTTAGCCTTGCCTTGCCTTGCCTTGCTTTGCCTTGCCTTCCTTGCCTTCCGTTACCCTTTTCTTGTCTTGCTTTGCTTTGCCAAGACTTGTGTTGTCGTGACTTAGCCTCGCCTTCCCGGACGGTGCCTTTCCTTGCGTTACCGTTTCCTTGCCTGGACTTCCATTGCCTAGCCTTGCGTTGTCGTGCCTTAGCCTTGCCTTGCTTGCCGTGCCTTGCCTTGTCCTTCCCTTACCTTACCGTGCCTTCCGATACCCTTGTCTTGCCTTGCTTTGTCTTGCCTTGCCTTTCCTTCCGTTACCCTTTCCTTGCCTTGCCGTGCATTGCCTAGCCTTCCGTTGTCGTGCCATCGCCTTGCCTTGCCTTGCCTTAGCCTAGCTTGGCTTGCCTTGCATTGCCGTGCCTTCCGTTACGCTTGCCTTGCCTTGCCGTGCCTTCAGTTACACTTGCCTTGCCTTGCTTACCTTGCCTTGACTTGCCTTCCGTTATAATTTCCTTGCTTTGCCGTGCATTGCCTAGGGCTTGTGTTGTCGTGCCTTAGCCTTGTGTCCCCTTGCCTTAGCATTGCTTGGCTTGCCTTGCCTTAACCTTGCTTTGCCTTGCGTTGCCTTGCCTTAACCTTGCCTTGCCTTCCCTTACCTTCGGTTCCCCTTGCCTGCCTTGCTTTGCCTTGCCTTCCGTTACCCTTATCTTCCCTTGTTTTGCCTTCCTTTGCCTTGCCATCCGTTACCCTTTCCTTGCATTGCCGTGCATTACCTAGCCTTGCGTTATCATGCCATCGCCTTGCTTTGCCTTGCCTTAGGCTTGCTTGGCTGGCCTTGCCTTGCCGTGCCTTCCCTTCCGTCGCAATTGCCTGGCCTTGCTTTGCCTTGCTTACCCTCCGTTACCCTTTCCTTGCCTTGCCGTGCATTGCTTAGCCTTGCGTTGCCTTCCCTTAATCTTGCCTTGCCTTTCCGTGCCTTGCCTTCTGTTACACTTTCCTGGCCTTGCCGTGGATTGCCTTGCCTTGCGTTCTCGTGCCTTAGCCTTTCCCCGCCTGCCTTAGCCTTGCTTGGCTTCCCTTGCCTTAACCTTGCCTAGCCTTGCGTTGCCGTGCCTAAGCCTTACCTTGCCTGGCCTTGCCTTGCCTTGTCCTTCCCTTGCCTTGCCGTGCCTTCTGTTACACTTCTCTTGCCTTGCCGTGCCTTCCGTTACCCTTGCCTAGCCTGGCTTTGCCTTGCCTTAGCCTTGCCTTGCCTTGCCGTGCCGTGCCTTCCGTTAGCCTTTCGTTGCCTTGCCGTGCATTTCCTAGACATGCGTTGTCGTGCCTTAGCCTTGCCTTGCCTGGCCGTGCTTTGCCTTGCCTTACCCTTTCCTTGCCTTGCCGTGCATTGCCTAGCCTTGCCTTGTCCTTCCCTTACCTTGCGTTCCCTTCCATTACCCTTGCCTTGCCTTGCTTTGTCTTGCCTTGCTTTGCCTTCCGTTACACTTTCCTTGCCTTGGCGTGCATTGCTTAGCCTTGCGTTCTCGTGCCTTAGCCTTGCCCCCCCTTGCCTCAGCCTTGCTTGGCTTCCCTTGCCTTAGCCTTGCCTAGCCTTGCGTTGTCGTGCCTAACCCTTACCTTTCCTGGCCGTGCCTTGCCTTTTCCTTCCCTTGCCTTGCTGTGCCTTTCGTTCCCCTTGCATTGCCTTGCTTTCTCTTGCCTTGCCTTGCTTCCGTTACAATTTCCTTGCCTTGCCGTGCATTGGCTAGCCGTGCGTTGTCGTGCCTTCTCCTTGTCTCCCCGTGCCTTAGCCTTGATAGTCTTGCCTTGCCTTGCCTTGCCTTAGCCTTTCCTTGCCTTGCCGTGCCGTGCCTTGTCCTTCCGTTGCCTTGCCGTGCCTTCCGTTACCCTTGCCTTCCCTTCCCATGCCTTCCGTTACCCTTGCTTGCATTGCTTTGCCTTGCCTTCCCTTGTTTTGCCTTGCCTTGCCTTGCCTTTCGTTGCCCTTTCGTTGCCTTGCCGTTTATTGCCTAGCCTTCCGTTGTCTTGCCTAAGGCTTGTCTCCCCTTGTCTTAGCCTTGCTGGGATTGCCTTGACTTAACCTTTCCTTGCCTTGCATTGCCTTGCCTTAGCCTTGCCTTCCCGTACCTTCCGTACCCCTTGAATTGCCTTCCTTTGCCTTGCCTTGCCTTGCCTTCCGTTTCCCTTGCCTTCCCTTCTTTCCCTTGCGCTGCCTTGCTTACGTTACACTTTCCTTGCCTTGCCGTGCATTGCCTAGCCTTGTGTTGCGTTGCCTTAGCCTTGCCTTGCCTTGCCGTGCCGTGCCTTGCCTTTTCCTTCCCTTCCCTTTCCGTGCAATCCGTTACACTTCCTTGCCTTCCTTTGTGTTGCCTTGCCTTGCATTCCGTTACCCTTTCATTGCCTTGCCGTGCCTTCTGTTACCCTTGCCTTGCCTTTGTTTCCGTTGCCTTGCCTTGCCGTCCGTTACCCTTTCCTTGCCTTGCCGTGCCTTGCCTTCCGTTACCCTTGCCTTGCCTTGTTTTGCCTTGCCTTCCCGTGCCTTCCGTTACCCTTTCCTTGCCTTGCCATGCATTGCCTAGCCGTAGCTTGTCGTGCCTTAGTCTTGTCTCCCCTTGCCTTAGGCGGGATAGGCTTGCCTTGCCTTAACATTGCCTTGCCTTGCCTTGCCTTAGGCTTTCCTTGCCTTGCCGTGCCGTGCCTTGTCCTTCCCTTGCTTTGCCGTGCCTTCCGTTACCCTTGCCTTTCCTTGCCGTACCTTCCGTTTCCTTTGACTGGCCTGGCTTTGCCTTGCCTTAGCCTTGCCTTGCCTTGTCGTGCCGTGCCTTCCGTTACCCTTCCCTTGCCTTCCATTGCCTTGCCTTCCTTGCCTTCCGTTACGCTTTCCTTGCCTTGCCTTGCATTGCCGAGCCTTGCTGTGCGTTGCCTTGTCCTTCGTTTACCTTGCTGTGCCTTCCGTTACCCTTGCCTTGCCTTGCCGTGCCTTGCCTTCCCTTAACCTTTCCTTGCCTTGCCGTGCATTGCCTAGCCTTTCGTTGCCTTGCCTTAGCCTTGTCTTGCCTTGCCGTGCCGTCCCTTCGGTTACCGTTGCCTTGCCTTGCTTTGCCTTGCCTTCCTTGCCTTCCGTGTCCCTTTCGTTGCCTTGCCGTTCATTGCCTAGCCATACATTGCCTTGCCTTAGTATTGCCTTGCCTTGCTTTTTCTTGCCTTGCCTTGCCTTCCGTTACCCTTTCCTTGCCTTGTCGTACATTGCATAGCCTTGCGTTGTCGTGCCTTAGCCTTGCCTTGCCTTGCCGTGCATTGCCTTCCTTTACCCTTTCCTTGCCTTTCCGTGCATTGCCTAGCCTTTCGTTGCCTTTCTTTAGCCTTGTCTTGCCTTGCCGTGCCGTGCCTTCCATTAACCTTGCCTTTCCTTGCTTTGCCTTGCCTTCCATGCCTTCCGTTACGCTTTCCTTGCCTTGCCGTGCATTGCTTAGCTTTGCGTTGTCCTGCCTTAGCCTTGTCTTGCCTTGCCGTGCCGTCCCTTTCGTTACCGTTGCCTTGCCTTGCTTTGCTTTGCCTTCCTTGCCTTCCGTTGCCCTTTCGTTGCCTTGCCGTTCGTTGCCTAGCCATACATTGCCTTGCCTTAGCATTGCCTTGCCTTGCTTTGCCTTGCCTTCCTTGCCTTCCCTCACCCTTTCCTTGCCTTGCCGTGCATTGCCTAGCCTTGCGTTGTCGTGCCTTAGCCTTGCCTTGCCTGACCGTGCCTTTCCTTGCGTTACCGTTTCCTTGCCTTGCCGTGCATTGCCTTGCATTCCGTTGTCGTGAATTAGCATTGCCTTGCCATGCCGTGCCTGGCCTTGTCCTTACCTTACCTTGCTGTGCTTTCCGTTACCCTTGCCTTGCCTTGCTTTTTCTTGCCTTGCCTTGCCTTCCGTTACCCTTTCCTTGCCTTGTCGTACATTGCCTAGCCTTGCGTTGTCGTGCCTTAGCCTTGCCTTGCCTTGCCGTGCATTGCCTTCCCTTACCCTTTCCTTGCCTTTCCGTGCATTGTCTAGCCTTTCGTTGCCTTGCCTTAGCCTTGTCTTGCCTTGCCGTGCCGTGCCTTCCATTATCCTTGCCTTTCCTTGCTTTGCCTTGCCTTCCTTGCCTTCCGTTACGCGTTCCTTGCCTTGCCGTGCATTGCCGAGACTTGTGTTGTCGTTCCTTAGCCTTGCCATGCCTTGCTGTGCCTTGCCTTGTCCTTCGCTTACCTTGCCGTGCCTTCCGTTACCCTTGCCTTGCCTTGCCGTGCCTTGCCTTCCCTAACCCTTTCCTTGCCTTGCCGTGCATTGCCTAGCGTTTCGTTGCCTTACCTTAGCCTTGTCTTGCCTTGCCGTGCCGTTCCTTCCGTTACTCTTGCCTTGCCTTGCTTTCCCTTCCCTTCCATGCCTTCCTTTGCCCTTTCGTTGCCTTGCCGTGCATTGCCTAGCCTTGCGTTGTCGTGCCTTAGCCTTGCCTTGCCTGACCGTGCGTTTCCATGCGTTACCGTTTCCTTGCCTTGCCTTGCATTGCCTAGGTTTCCGTTGTCGTGCCTTAGCATTGCCTTGCCATGCCGTGCCTGTTCTTGTACTAACTTTACCTTGCTGTGCCTTCCGTTACCCTTTCCTTGCTTTGTCGTACATTGCCTCGCCTTCCGTTGTGCCATAGCCATGCCATGCCTTGCCTTGTCCTTCGCTTACCTTGCCGTGCCTTCCGTTACCCTTGCCTTGCCTTGCCGTGCCTTGCCTTCCCTAACCCTTTCCTTGCCTTGCCGTGCATTGCCTAGCCTTGCGTTGTCGTGCCTTAGCCTTGCCTTGCCTTGCCGTGCCTTGCGTTCCGTTACCCTTTTCTTGCCTTCCCGTGCATTGCCTAGCCTTGCATTTTCGTTCCTTAGCCTTTCCTTGACTTGCCGTGCCTTGCCTTGTCCTTCCCTTCCGTTGCTGTGCCTTCCGTTACCCTTGCCTTGCCTTGCTTTTCCTTGCCTTGCCTTGCCTTCCGTTACCCTTTCCTTGCCGTGCCGTTCATTGCCTAGCCGTACGTTGTCGTGCCTTAGCCTCGTCTCCCCTTGCCTTAGCCTTGATTGGCTTGCCTTGCCTTAACCTAGCCTTGCATTGCCTTGCCTTGCCTTAGACTTTCCTGGCCTTGCCGTGCTGTCCCTTGTCCTTCCCTTGCCTTGCCTTGCCTTCCGTTACCCATGCCTTCCTTTGCCGCGCCTTCCGTTACCCTTGCCTAGCCTGGCTTTGCCTTGCCTTAGCTTTGCATTGCCTTTCCGTGCCGTGCCTTCCGTTAGCCTTTCGTTACCTGGCCGTGCATTGCCTAGCCTTGCGTTGTCGTGCCTTAGCCTTGCCTTGCCTGGCCGTGCCTTGCCTTTCCTTACCCTTTCCTTGCCTTGCCGTGCATTGCCTAGCCTTGCCTTGTCCTTCCCTTTCCTTGCGGTCCCTTCCGTTACCCTTGCCTTGCCTTCCTTTGTCTTGCCTTGCCTTGCCTTCCGTTACACTTTCCTTGCCTTGGCGTGCATTGCCTAGCCCTGCGTTCTCGTGCCTTATCCTTGCCCCCCCTTGCCTTAGGCTTGCTTGGCTTCCCTTGCCTTAACCTTGCCTAGCCTTGCGTTTTCGTGCCTAACCCTTACATTTCCTGGCCGTGCCTTGCCTTTTCCTTCCCTTGCCTTGCTGTGCCTTTCGTTCCCCTTGCATTGCCTTGCTTTCCCTTGCCTTGCCTTGTTTCCGTTACACTTTCCTTGCCTTGCTGTGCATTGCCTAGCCTTTCGTTGCCTTGCCTTATCCTTGCCTTGCCTTGCCGTGCCGTCCCTTCCATTACACTTGCCTTAGCATTGCCTTGCCTTGCCGTGCCTTGCCTTCCCTTACCCTTTCATTGCCTTGCCGTGCCTTGCCTAGCCTCTCGTTGCCTTGCCTTCGCTTTGTCTTGCCTTGCCCTGCCGAGCCTTCCGTTACCATTGCCTTGCCTTGCCTTGCCTTACGTTACGCTTTCCTTGCATTGCCGTGCATTTTCGAGCCTTGCGTTGTCGTGTCTTAGCCTTGCCTTGCCTTGCCTTGCTTTGCCTTGCCTTCCTTGCCTTCCGTTACCCTTTTCTTGCCTTGCTTTGCTTTGCCAAGACTTGTGTTGTCGTGACTTAGCCTCGCCTTCCCGGACGGTGCCTTTCCTTGCGTTACCGTTTCCTTGCCTGGACTTCCATTGCCTAGCCTTGCGTTGTCGTGCCTTAGCCTTGCCTTGCTTGCCGTGCCTTGCCTTGTCCTTCCCTTACCTTACCGTGCCTTCCGATACCCTTGTCTTGCCTTGCTTTGTCTTGCCTTGCCTTTCCTTCCGTTACCCTTTCCTTGCCTTGCCGTGCATTGCCTAGCCTTCCGTTGTCGTGCCATCGCCTTGCCTTGCCTTGCCTTAGCCTAGCTTGGCTTGCCTTGCATTGCCGTGCCTTCCGTTACGCTTGCCTTGCCTTGCCGTGCCTTCAGTTACACTTGCCTTGCCTTGCTTACCTTGCCTTGACTTGCCTTCCGTTATAATTTCCTTGCTTTGCCGTGCATTGCCTAGGGCTTGTGTTGTCGTGCCTTAGCCTTGTGTCCCCTTGCCTTAGCATTGCTTGGCTTGCCTTGCCTTAACCTTGCTTTGCCTTGCGTTGCCTTGCCTTAACCTTGCCTTGCCTTCCCTTACCTTCGGTTCCCCTTGCCTGCCTTGCTTTGCCTTGCCTTCCGTTACCCTTATCTTCCCTTGTTTTGCCTTCCTTTGCCTTGCCATCCGTTACCCTTTCCTTGCATTGCCGTGCATTACCTAGCCTTGCGTTATCATGCCATCGCCTTGCTTTGCCTTGCCTTAGCCTTGCTTGGCTGGCCTTGCCTTGCCGTGCCTTCCCTTCCGTCGCACTTGCCTGGCCTTGCTTTGCCTTGCTTACCCTCCGTTACCCTTTCCTTGCCTTGCCGTGCATTGCTTAGCCTTGCGTTGCCTTCCCTTAATCTTGCCTTGCCTTTCCGTGCCTTGCCTTCTGTTACACTTTCCTGGCCTTGCCGTGGATTGCCTTGCCTTGCGTTCTCGTGCCTTAGCCTTGCCCCGCCTGCCTTACCCTTGCTTGGCTTCCCTTGCCTTAACCTTGCCTAGCCTTGCGTTGCCGTGCCTAAGCCTTACCTTGCCTGGCCTTGCCTTGCCTTGTCCTTCCCTTGCCTTGCCGTGCCTTCTGTTACACTTCTCTTGCCTTGCCGTGCCTTCCGTTACCCTTGCCTAGCCTGGCTTTGCCTTGCCTTAGCCTTGCCTTGCCTTGCCGTGCCGTGCCTTCCGTTAGCCTTTCGTTGCCTTGCCGTGCATTTCCTAGACATGCGTTGTCGTGCCTTAGCCTTGCCTTGCCTGGCCGTGCTTTGCCTTGCCTTACCCTTTCCTTGCCTTGCCGTGCATTGCCTAGCCTTGCCTTGTCCTTCCCTTACCTTGCGTTCCCTTCCATTACCCTTGCCTTGCCTTGCTTTGTCTTGCCTTGCTTTGCCTTCCGTTACACTTTCCTTGCCTTGGCGTGCATTGCTTAGCCTTGCGTTCTCGTGCCTTAGCCTTGCCCCCCCTTGCCTCAGCCTTGCTTGGCTTCCCTTGCCTTAGCCTTGCCTAGCCTTGCGTTGTCGTGCCTAACCCTTACCTTTCCTGGCCGTGCCTTGCCTTTTCCTTCCCTTGCCTTGCTGTGCCTTTCGTTCCCCTTGCATTGCCTTGCTTTCTCTTGCCTTGCCTTGCTTCCGTTACAATTTCCTTGCCTTGCCGTGCATTGGCTAGCCGTGCGTTGTCGTGCCTTCTCCTTGTCTCCCCGTGCCTTAGCCTTGATAGTCTTGCCTTGCCTTGCCTTGCCTTAGCCTTTCCTTGCCTTGCCGTGCCGTGCCTTGTCCTTCCGTTGCCTTGCCGTGCCTTCCGTTACCCTTGCCTTCCCTTCCCATGCCTTCCGTTACCCTTGCTTGCATTGCTTTGCCTTGCCTTCCCTTGTTTTGCCTTGCCTTGCCTTGCCTTTCGTTGCCCTTTCGTTGCCTTGCCGTTTATTGCCTAGCCTTCCGTTGTCTTGCCTAAGGCTTGTCTCCCCTTGTCTTAGCCTTGCTGGGATTGCCTTGACTTAACCTTTCCTTGCCTTGCATTGCCTTGCCTTAGCCTTGCCTTCCCGTACCTTCCGTACCCCTTGAATTGCCTTCCTTTGCCTTGCCTTGCCTTGCCTTCCGTTTCCCTTGCCTTCCCTTCTTTCCCTTGCGCTGCCTTGCTTACGTTACACTTTCCTTGCCTTGCCGTGCATTGCCTAGCCTTGTGTTGCGTTGCCTTAGCCTTGCCTTGCCTTGCCGTGCCGTGCCTTGCCTTTTCCTTCCCTTCCCTTTCCGTGCAATCCGTTACACTTCCTTGCCTTCCTTTGTGTTGCCTTGCCTTGCATTCCGTTACCCTTTCATTGCCTTGCCGTGCCTTCTGTTACCCTTGCCTTGCCTTTGTTTCCGTTGCCTTGCCTTGCCGTCCGTTACCCTTTCCTTGCCTTGCCGTGCCTTGCCTTCCGTTACCCTTGCCTTGCCTTGTTTTGCCTTGCCTTCCCGTGCCTTCCGTTACCCTTTCCTTGCCTTGCCATGCATTGCCTAGCCGTAGCTTGTCGTGCCTTAGTCTTGTCTCCCCTTGCCTTAGGCGGGATAGGCTTGCCTTGCCTTAACATTGCCTTGCCTTGCCTTGCCTTAGGTTTTCCTTGCCTTGCCGTGCCGTGCCTTGTCCTTCCCTTGCTTTGCCGTGCCTTCCGTTACCCTTGCCTTTCCTTGCCGTACCTTCCGTTTCCTTTGACTGGCCTGGCTTTGCCTTGCCTTAGCCTTGCCTTGCCTTGTCGTGCCGTGCCTTCCGTTACCCTTCCCTTGCCTTCCATTGCCTTGCCTTCCTTGCCTTCCGTTACGCTTTCCTTGCCTTGCCTTGCATTGCCGAGCCTTGCTGTGCGTTGCCTTGTCCTTCGTTTACCTTGCTGTGCCTTCCGTTACCCTTGCCTTGCCTTGCCGTGCCTTGCCTTCCCTTAACCTTTCCTTGCCTTGCCGTGCATTGCCTAGCCTTTCGTTGCCTTGCCTTAGCCTTGTCTTGCCTTGCCGTGCCGTCCCTTCGGTTACCGTTGCCTTGCCTTGCTTTGCCTTGCCTTCCTTGCCTTCCGTGTCCCTTTCGTTGCCTTGCCGTTAATTGCCTAGCCATACATTGCCTTGCCTTAGTATTGCCTTGCCTTGTTTTTTCTTGCCTTGCCTTGCCTTCCGTTACCCTTTCCTTGCCTTGTCGTACATTGCATAGCCTTGCGTTGTCGTGCCTTAGCCTTGCCTTGCCTTGCCGTGCATTGCCTTCCTTTACCCTTTCCTTGCCTTTCCGTGCATTGCCTAGCCTTTCGTTGCCTTTCTTTAGCCTTGTCTTGCCTTGCCGTGCCGTGCCTTCCATTAACCTTGCCTTTCCTTGCTTTGCCTTGCCTTCCATGCCTTCCGTTACGCTTTCCTTGCCTTGCCGTGCATTGCTTAGCTTTGCGTTGTCCTGCCTTAGCCTTGTCTTGCCTTACCGTGCCGTCCCTTTCGTTACCGTTGCCTTGCCTTGCTTTGCTTTGCCTTCCTTGCCTTCCGTTGCCCTTTCGTTTCCTTGCCGTTCGTTGCCTAGCCATACATTGCCTTGCCTTAGCATTGCCTTGCCTTGCTTTGCCTTGCCTTCCTTGCCTTCCCTCACCCTTTCCTTGCCTTGCCGTGCATTGCCTAGCCTTGCGTTGTCGTGCCTTAGCCTTGCCTTGCCTGACCGTGCCTTTCCTTGCGTTACCGTTTCCTTGCCTTGCCGTGCATTGCCTTGCATTCCGTTGTCGTGAATTAGCATTGCCTTGCCATGCCGTGCCTGGCCTTGTCCTTACCTTACCTTGCTGTGCTTTCCGTTACCCTTGCCTTGCCTTGCTTTTTCTTGCCTTGCCTTGCCTTCCGTTACCCTTTCCTTGCCTTGTCGTACATTGCCTAGCCTTGCGTTGTCGTGGCTTAGCCTTGCCTTGCCTTGCCGTGCATTGCCTTCCCTTACCCTTTCCTTGCCTTTCCGTGCATTGTCTAGCCTTTCGTTGCCTTGCCTTAGCCTTGTCTTGCCTTGCCGTGCCGTGCCTTCCATTATCCTTGCCTTTCCTTGCTTTGCCTTGCCTTCCTTGCCTTCCGTTACGCGTTCCTTGCCTTGCCGTGCATTGCCGAGACTTGTGTTGTCGTTCCTTAGCCTTGCCATGCCTTGCTGTGCCTTGCCTTGTCCTTCGCTTACCTTGCCGTGCCTTCCGTTACCCTTGCCTTGCCTTGCCGTGCCTTGCCTTCCCTAACCCTTTCCTTGCCTTGCCGTGCATTGCCTAGCGTTTCGTTGCCTTACCTTAGCCTTGTCTTGCCTTGCCGTGCCGTTCCTTCCGTTACTCTTGCCTTGCCTTGCTTTCCCTTCCCTTCCATGCCTTCCTTTGCCCTTTCGTTGCCTTGCCGTGCATTGCCTAGCCTTGCGTTGTCGTGCCTTAGCCTTGCCTTGCCTGACCGTGCGTTTCCATGCGTTACCGTTTCCTTGCCTTGCCTTGCATTGCCTAGGTTTCCGTTGTCGTGCCTTAGCATTGCCTTGCCATGCCGTGCCTGTTCTTGTACTAACTTTACCTTGCTGTGCCTTCCGTTACCCTTTCCTTGCTTTGTCGTACATTGCCTCGCCTTCCGTTGTGCCATAGCCATGCCATGCCTTGCCTTGTCCTTCGCTTACCTTGCCGTGCCTTCCGTTACCCTTGCCTTGCCTTGCCGTGCCTTGCCTTCCCTAACCCTTTCCTTGCCTTGCCGTGCATTGCCTAGCCTTGCGTTGTCGTGCCTTAGCCTTGCCTTGCCTTGCCGTGCCTTGCGTTCCGTTACCCTTTTCTTGCCTTCCCGTGCATTGCCTAGCCTTGCATTTTCGTTCCTTAGCCTTTCCTTGACTTGCCGTGCCTTGCCTTGTCCTTCCCTTCCGTTGCTGTGCCTTCCGTTACCCTTGCGTTGCCTTGCTTTTCCTTGCCTTGCCTTGCCTTCCGTTACCCTTTCCTTGCCGTGCCGTTCATTGCCTAGCCGTACGTTGTCGTGCCTTAGCCTCGTCTCCCCTTGCCTTAGCCTTGATTGGCTTGCCTTGCCTTAACCTAGCCTTGCATTGCCTTGCCTTGCCTTAGACTTTCCTGGCCTTGCCGTGCTGTCCCTTGTCCTTCCCTTGCCTTGCCTTGCCTTCCGTTACCCATGCCTTCCTTTGCCGCGCCTTCCGTTACCCTTGCCTAGCCTGGCTTTGCCTTGCCTTAGCTTTGCATTGCCTTTCCGTGCCGTGCCTTCCGTTAGCCTTTCGTTACCTGGCCGTGCATTGCCTAGCCTTGCGTTGTCGTGCCTTAGCCTTGCCTTGACTGGCCGTGCCTTGCCTTTCCTTACCCTTTCCTTGCCTTGCCGTGCATTGCCTAGCCTTGCCTTGTCCTTCCCTTTCCTTGCGGTCCCTTCCGTTACCCTTGCCTTGCCTTCCTTTGTCTTGCCTTGCCTTGCCTTCCGTTACACTTTCCTTGCCTTGGCGTGCATTGCCTAGCCCTGCGTTCTCGTGCCTTATCCTTGCCCCCCCTTGCCTTAGGCTTGCTTGGCTTCCCTTGCCTTAACCTTGCCTAGCCTTGCGTTTTCGTGCCTAACCCTTACATTTCCTGGCCGTGCCTTGCCTTTTCCTTCCCTTGCTTTGCTGTGCCTTTCGTTCCCCTTGCATTGCCTTGCTTTCCCTTGCCTTGCCTTGTTTCCGTTACACTTTCCTTGCCTTGCTGTGCATTGCCTAGCCTTTCGTTGCCTTGCCTTATCCTTGCCTTGCCTTGCCGTGCCGTCCCTTCCATTACACTTGCCTTAGCATTGCCTTGCCTTGCCGTGCCTTCCCTTCCCTTACCCTTTCATTGCCTTGCCGTGCCTTGCCTAGCCTCTCGTTGCCTTGCCTTCGCTTTGTCTTGCCTTGCCCTGCCGAGCCTTCCGTTACCCTTGCCTTGCCTTGCCTTGCCTTACGTTACGCTTTCCTTGCATTGCCGTGCATTTTCGAGCCTTGCGTTGTCGTGTCTTAACCTTGCCTTGCCTTGCCTTGCTTTGCCTTGCCTTCCTTGCCTTCCGTTACCCTTTTCTTGCCTTGCTTTGCTTTGCCAAGACTTGTGTTGTCGTGACTTAGCCTCGCCTTCCCGGACGGTGCCTTTCCTTGCGTTACCGTTTCCTTGCCTGGACTTCCATTGCCTAGCCTTGCGTTGTCGTGCCTTTTCCTTTTCTCCCCGTGCCTTAGCCTTGATAGTCTTGCCTTGCCTTAGCCTTTCATTTCCTTGCCGTGCCGTGCCTTGTCCTTCCGTTGCCTTACCGTGCCTTCCGTTACCCTTGCCTTCCCTTCCCATGCCTTCCGTTACACTTGCTTGCATTGCTTTGCCTTGACTTCCCTTGCTTTGCCTTGCCTTGCCTTGCCTTTCGTTGCCCTTTCGTTGCCTTGCCGTTTATTGCCTAGCCTTCCGTTGTCTTGTTTAAGCCTTGTCTCGCCTTGCCTTAGCCTTGCTTGGATTGCCTTGACTTAACCTTTCCTTGCCTTGCATTGCCTTGCCTTAGCCTTGCCTTGCCTTCCCGTACCTTCCGTACCACTTGCATTGCCTTCCTTTGCCTTGCCTTGCCTTGCCTTCCGTTTCCCTTGCCTTCCCTTCTTTCCCTTGCGCTGCCGTGCTTACGTTACACTTCCCTTGCCTTGCCGTGCATTGCCTAGCCTTGTGTTGCGTTGCCTTAGCCTTGCCTTGCCTTGCCTTGCCGTGCCTTGCCTTGCCCTTCCCTTCCGTTGCCGTGCAATCCGTTACCCTTCCTTGCCTTCCTTTGGGTTGCCTTGCCTTGCATTCCGTTACCCTTTCATTGCCTTGCCGTGCCTTCTGTTACCCTTGCCTTGCCTTTGTTTGCCTTGCCTTGCCTTGCCGTCCGTTACCCTTTCCTAGCCTTGCCGTGCCTTGCCTTCCGTTACCCTTGCCTTGCCTTGTTTTGCCTTGCCTTCCCGTGCCTTCCGTTACCCTTTCCTTGCCTTGCCATGCATTGCCTAGCCGTAGCTTGTCGTGCCTTAGTCTTGTCTCCCCTTGCCTTAGGCCGGATAGGCTTGCCTTGCCTTAACATTGCCTTGCCTTGCCTTGCCTTAGGCTTTCCTTGACTTGCCGTGCCGTGCCTTGTACTTCCCTTGCTTTGCCGTGCCTTCCGTTACCCTTGCCTTCCCTTGCCGTACCTTCCGTTTCCCTTGACTGGCCTGGCTTTGCCTTGCCTTAGGCTTGCCTTGCCTTGTCGTGCCGTGCCTTCCGTTACCCTTGCCTTGCCTTGCTTTGCCTTGCCTTCCTTGCCTTCCGTCACCCTTTCCTTCCCTTGCAGTGCATTGCCTAGCCTTGCGTTATCGTGCCTTAGCCTTGCGTTGCCTGACCGTGAGTTGCCTTGCGTTACCGTTTCCTTGCCTTGCCGTGCATTGCCTAGCTTTCCGTTGTCGTGCCTTAGCCTAGCCTTCCCTTGCCGTGCCTGGCCTTGTCCTTACCTTATCTTGCTCTGCCTTCCGTTACCATTGCCTTGCCTTGCTTTTTCTTGCCTTGCCTTGCCTTCCGTTACCCTCTGTTGCCTTGTCGTGCATAGCCTTCCTTTGTGCCATAGACTTTCCTTGCATTGGGTGCATTACCGAGCCTTGCGTTGTCGTGCCATTGCCTTGCCTTGCCTTGCCTTAGCCTTGCGTGGCTGGCCTTGCACTGCCGTGCCTTGCCTTCCGTTTCCTTGCCTTAGCCTTGCATTGCATTGCCGTCACTTGCATTCCGTTACCCTTTCCTTGCCTTGGCGTGCATTGCCTAGCCTTGCGTTCTCGTGCCTTAGGCTTGCCCCCCCTTGCCTTAGCCTTGCTTTGCTTCCCTTGCTTTAACCTTGCCTAGCATTGCGTTTTCGGGCATAACCCTTACCTTGCCTGGCCGTGCCTTGCCTTGTCCTTCCCTTGCCTTGCTGTGCCTTCCGTTCCCCTTGCATTGCCTTGCTTTCGCTTGCTTTGCCTTGCTTCCCTTACACTTTCTTTGCATTGCCGTGCATTGCCCAGCCTTTCGTTGCCTTGCCTTCCTCTTGTCTTGCTTGCCGTGCCGTACCTTCCATTACCCTTGCCTTGCCTTGCTTTGCCTTGCCTTCCTTGCCTTCCGTTACGCTTTCCTTGCATTGCCGTGCATTTTCGAGCCCTGCGTTGTCGTGTCTTAGCCTTGCCTTGCCTTGCTTTGCCTTGCCTTCCTTGCCTTCCGTTACCCTTTTCTTGCCTTGCTTTGCATTGCCAAGCCTTGCGTTGTCGTGCCTTAGCCTCGCCTTCCCGGACCGTGCCTTTCTTTGCGTTACCGTTCCCTTGCCGTGCCGTGTATTGCCTAGCCTTGCCTTGGCGTGCATTGCCTTGCCTTGCTTGCCGTGCCTTGCCTTGTCCTTCCCTTACCTTACCGTGCCTTCCGATAACCTTGTCTTGCATTGCTTTGTCTTGCCTTTCCTTTCTTTCCGTTACCCTTTCCTTGCCTTGCCATGCATTGCCTAGCCTTCCGTTGTCGTGCCATCGCCTTGCCTTGCCTTGCCTTAGCCTAGCTTGGCTTGCCTTGCATTGCCGTGCCTTCCGTTACGCTTGCCTTGCCTTGCCGTGCCTTCAGTTACACTTGCCTTGCCTTGCTTACCTTGCCTTGACTTGCCTTCCGTTATAATTTCCTTCCTTTGCCGTGCATTGCCTAGGGCTTGAGTTGTCGTGCCTTAGCCTTGTCTCCCCTTGCCTTAGCATTGCTTGGCTTGCCTTGCCTTAACCTTGCCTTCCCTTGCGTTGCGTTGACTTAACCTTGCCTTTCCTTCCCGTACCTTCGGTTTCCCTTGCCTTGCCTTGCTTTGCCTTGCCTTCCGTTACCCTTATCTTCCCTTGTTTTGCCTTGCTTTGCCTTGCCTTCCGTTACACTTGCCTTGCCTTCCTTTGCCTTGCCTTTCCTTGCCTTCCTTTACCCTTTCCTTGCCTTGCCGTGCATTGCCTAGCCTTGCCTTAGCCTTGCCTTGCCTTGCCGTGCTGTGCCTTCCGTTACACTTGCCTTACCTTCCTTTGCCTTGCCTTTCCTTGCCTTCCTTTACCCTTTCCTTGCCTTGCCGTGCATTGCCTAGCTTTGCGTTGTCCTGCCTTAGCCTTGTCTTGCCTAACCGTGCCTTTCTTTGCGTTACCGTTTCCTTGCTGTGCCTTCCATTACCCTTGCCTTGCCTCTCTTTGTCTTGGCTTGCCTTGACTTCCGGTAGCCTTTCCTTGCCTTGTCGTACATTGCCTAGCCTTCCGTTGTGCCATAGCCTTTCCTTGCCTTGCCTGAGCCTAGCTTGGCTTGCCTTGCATTGCCGTGCCTTCCGTTACCCTTGCCTTGCCTTGCCGTGCTTTCCGTTATCCTTTCCTTGCCTTGCTTTGCCTTGCCTTGCCTTGCCTTCCGTTACACTTTCCTTGCTTTGCCGTGCATTTCCTAGCCTTGCGATGTCGTGCCTTAGCCTTGTCTCCCCTTGCCTTAACCTTGCCTTGCCTTGCGTTGCCTTTCCTTAACCTTGCCTTGCCTTGCCGAACCTTCAGTTCCCCTTGCCTTGACTTGCTTTGCCTTGCCTTCCTTGCCTTCCGTTACCCTTTTCTTGCCTTGCTTTGCATTGCCAAGCCTTGCGTTGTCTTGCCTTAGCCTTGCCTTCCCGGACCGTGCCTTTCTTTGCGTTACTGTTTCCTTGCCGGGCCTTGCATTGCCTAGCCTTGCGTTGTCATGCCATAGCCTTGCCTTGCCTTGCCTTAGCCTAGCTTGGCTTGCCTTGCATTGCCGTGCCTTCCGTTACGCATGCCTTGCCTTGCCGTTCCTTCCGTTACACTTGCCTTGCCTTGCTTTGCCGTGCATTGCCTAGCCTTGCGTTGTCGTGCCTTATCCTCGTGTCCCCTTGCCTTAGCATTGCTTGTCGTGCCTCGCCTTAACCTTGCCTTGTCTTGCGTTGCCTTGCCTTAAGCTTGCCTTGCCTTCCCGTACCTTCGGTTCCCCTTGCCTTGCCTTGCTTTGCCTTGCCTTGCCTTCCGTTACCCTTTTCTTGCCTTGCTTTGCATTGCCAAGCCTTGCGTTTTCGTGCCTTAGCCTTGCCTTTCCGGACCGTGACTTTCCTTGCGTTACCGTTTCCTTTCCTTGCCGTGCATTGCCTAGCCTTGTGTTGTCGTGCCTTAGCCTTCCTTGCTTGCCGTGCCTTGCCTTGTCCTTACCTAACCTTACCGTGCCTTCCGTTACCCTTGCCTTGCCTTGCTTTGCCTTGCCTTGCCTTGCCGTCCGTTACCCTTTCCTTTCCTTGCCGTGCCTTGCCTTCCGTTACCCTTGCCTTGCCTTGCTTTGCCTTGCCTTCCCTTGCCTTCCGTTACCCTTTCCTTGCCTTGCCGTGCATTACCTAGCCTTTCGTTGTCTTACCAGAGCCTTGCCTTTCCTCGCCTTAGCCTTGCTTGGCTGGCTTGCCTTCCCGTGCCTTCCCTTCCGTTACCCTTGCGTAGCCTTGCTTTGCCTTGCCTTGCCTTCAGTTACCCTTTCCTTGCCTTGCCGTGCATTGCTTAGCCTTGTGTTGCCTTCCCTTAATCTTGCCTTGACTTCCGTTACACTTTCGTTGCCTTGGCGTGCATTGCCTAGCCTTGCGTTCTCGTGTCTTAGCCTTGCCTCCCCTTTCCTTAGCCTTGCTTGTCTTCCATTGCCTTAACCTTGCGTAGCCTTGCATTGTCGTGCCTAAGCCTTACCTTGCCTGGCCGTGCCTTGGCTTGTCCTTCCCTTGCCTTGCCGTGCCTTCAGTTCCCCTTGCGTTGCCTTGCTTTACCTTGCCTTGCCTTGCTTCCGTTACACTTTCCTTGCCTTGCCGTGCATTACCTAGCCTTTCGTTGCCTTGCCTTAGCCTTGACTTGCCTTACCGTGCCGTGCCTTCCATTAACCTTGCCTTTCCTTGCCTTCCTTGCATTCCGTTACCCTTTCCTTGCCTTGCCGTGCATTGCCTAGCTTTCCGTTGTCGTGCCTTGGCCTTGCCTTGCCTTTCCGTGCCTGGCCTTGTCCTTACCTTACCTTGCTGTGCCTTCCGTTACCCTTGCCTTGCCTTGCTTTTTCTTGCCTTGCCTTGCCTTCCGTTACCCTTTTCTTGCCTTGCTTTGCATTGCCAAGCCTTGCGTTGTCGTGCCTTAGCCTTGCCTTCCCGGACCGTGCCTTTCCTTGCGTTACCGTTTCCTTGCCGGCCTTGCATTGCCTAGCCTTGCGTTGTCGTGCATTAGCCTTGCCTTGCTTGCCGTGCCTTGCCTTCTCCTTCCCTTACCTTGGGGTCCCTTCCGTTACCCTTGCCTTGCCTTCCTTTGTCTTGCCTTGCCTTGCCTTCCGTTACCCTTGCCTTGCCTTGCTTGACCTTGCCTTCCTTGCATTCCGGCACACTTTCCTTGCTTTGCCGTGCATTGCGTAGCCTTGCGTTGTCGTGCCTTAGCCTTGCCTTGCCTGACCGTGCCTTTCCTTGCGTTACCGTTTCCTTGCCTTGCCGTGCATTGTCTAGCTTTCCGATGTCCTGCCTTAGCCTTGCCTTGCCTAACCGTGCCTTTCCTTGCGTTACCGTTTCCTTGCTGTGCCTTCCATTACCCTTGCCTTGCCTTGCTTTGTCTTGGCTTGCCTTGCCTTCCGTTAAACTTTCCTTGCATTGCCGTGCATTACCTAGCCTTGCGTTGTCTTGCCAGAGCCTTGACTTTCCTCGCCTTAGCCTTGATTGGCTGGCCTTGCCTTGCCGTGCCTTCCCTTCCGTTACCCTTGCCTGGCCTTGCTTTGCCTTGCCTTGCCTTCCGTTAACCTTTCCTTGCCTTGCCGTGCATTGCTTAGCCTTGCGTTGCCTTCCTTTAATCTTGCCTTGCCTTGCCGTGCCTTGCCTTCCGTTACACTTTCCTTGCCTTGGCGTGCATTTCCTAGCCTTGCGTTCTCGTGCCTTAGCCTTGCCTCCCCTTGCTTAGCCTTGCTTGTCTTCCATTGCCTTCACCTTGCCTAGACTTGCATTGTCGTGCCTAAGCCTTACGTTTCCTGGCCGTGCCTTGGCTTGTCTTTCCCTTCCCTTGCCGTGCCTTCAGTTCCCCTTGCGTTGCCTTGCTTTACCTTGCCTTGCCTTGCTTCCGTTACACTTTCCTTGCCTTGCCGTGCATTGCCTAGCCTTGTGTTGCGTTGCCTTAGCCTTGCCTTGCCTTGCCGAGCCGTGCCTTGCCTTGTCCTTCCCTTCGCTTGCGGTGGAATCCGTTACACTTCCTTGCCTTCCTTTGTGTTGCCTTGCCTTGCCGTCCGTTACCCTTTCCTTGCCTTGCCATGCCTTGCCTTCCGTTACCCTCGCCTTGGCTTGCTTTGCCTTGCCTTCCCGTGCCTTCCGTTACCCTTTCCTTGCCTTGCCATGCATTGCCTAGCCGTAGCTTGTCGTGCCTTAGTCTTGTCTCCCCTTCCCTTAGGCGGGAAAGGCTTGCCTTGCCTTAACATTGCCTTGCCTTGCCTTGCCTTAGGCTTTCCTTGCCTTGCCGTGCCGTGCCTTCTCCTTCCCTTGCTTTGCCGTGCCTACCGTTACCCTTGCCTTCCCTTGCCGTACCTTCCGTTACCCTTGACTGGCCTGGCTTTGCCTTGCCTTAGCCTTGCCTTGCCTTGTCGTGCCGTACCTTCCGTTACCCTTGCCTTGCCTTGCTTGACCTTGCCTTCCTTGAATTCCGTCACACTTTCCTTGCCTTGCCGTGCATTGCCTAGCCTTGCGTTGTCGTGCCTTAGCTTTGCCTTGCCTGACCGTGCCTTTCCTTCCGTTACCGTTTCCTTGCCTTGCCGTGCATTGTCTAGCTTTCCGATGTCCTGCCTTAGCCTTGCCTTGCCTAACCGTGCCTTTCCTTGCGTTACCGTTTCCTTGCTGTGCCTTCCATTACCCTTGCCTTGCCTTGCTTTGTCTTGGCTTGCCTTGACTTCCGTTAGCCTTTCCTTGCCTTGTCGTACATTGCCTAGCCTTCCGTTGTGCCATAGCCTTTCCTTGCCTTGCCTGAGCCTAGCTTGGCTTGCCTTGCATTGCCGTGCCTTCCGATACCCTTGCCTTGCCTTCCCGTGCTTTCCGTTATCCTTTCCTTGCCTTGCTTTGCCTTGCCTTGCCTTGCCTTCCGTTACACTTTCCTTGCTTTGCCGTGCATTTCCTAGCCTTGCGATGTCGTGCCTTAGCCTTGTCTCCCATTGCCTTAGCCTTGCTTGGCTAGGCTTGCCTTAACCTTGCCTTGCCTTGCGTTGCCTTGCCTTGCCTTCCGTTACCCTTTCCTTGCCTTGCCGTGCATTGCCTAGCCTTTCGTTGCCTTGCCTTAGCCTTGCATTGCCTTGCCGTTCCTTGCTTTCCCTTACACTTTCCTTGCCTTGCCGTGCATTGCCTAGCCTTTCGTTGCCTTGCCTTCCTCTTTTCTTGCCTTGCCGTGCCGTGCCTTCAATTACCCTTGCCTTGCCTTGCTTTGCCTTGCATTCCTTGCCTTACGTTACGCTTTCCTTGCAATGCCATGCATTTTCGAGCCCTGCGTTGTCGTGTCTTAGCCTTGCCTTGCCTTGCTTTGCCTTGCCTTCCTTGCCTTCCGTTTCCCTTCTCTTGCCTTGCTTTGCATTGCCAAGCCTTGCGTTGTCCTGCCTTAGCCTCGCCTTCCCGGACCGTGCCTTTCCTTGCGTTACCGTTTCCTTGCCTTGCCGTGCATTGCCTAGCCTTGTGCTGTCGTGCCTTAGCCTTGCCTTGCTTGCCGTGCCTTGCCTTGTCCTTCCATTACCTTACCGTGCCTTCCGATACCCTTGGCTTGCCTTGCTTTGTCTAGCCTTTCCTTTCCTTCCGTTACCCTTTCCTTGCCTTGCCGTGCATTGCCTAGCCTTCCGTTGTCGTGCCATCGCCTTGCCTTGCCTTGCCTTCGCCTAGCTTGGCTTGCCTTGCATTGCCGTGCCTTCCGTTACGCTTGCCTTGCCTTGCCGTGCCTTCAGTTACACTTACCTTGCCTTGCTTACCTTGCCTTGACATGCCTTCCGTTATAATTTCCTTGCTTTGCCGTGCATTGCCTAGGGCTTGCGTTGTAGTGCCTTAGCCTTGTCTCTCCTTGCCTTAGCATTGCTTGGCTTGGCTTGCCTTAACCTTGCCTTGCCTTGCGTTGCGTTGCCTTAACCTTGCCTTGCCTTCCCGTACCTTCGGTTTCCCTTGCCTTGCCTTGCTTTGGCTTGATTTCCGTTACCCTTATCTTCCCTTGTTTTGCCTTGCTTTGCCTTGCCTTCCGTTACCCTTTCCTTGCATTGCCGTGCATTACCTAGCCTTGTGTTGTCGTGCCATAGCCTGGCTTTGCCTTGCCTTAAGTTTGATTGACTGGCCTTGCCTTGCCGTGCCTTGCCTTCCGCTACCCTTGCCTGGCCTTGCGTTGCCTTGCAGCCTTGCCTTGCCGTGCCTTGCCTTCCGGTACCCTTGCCTGGCCTTGCGTTGCCTTGCACTGGCCTTGCCTTGCCGTGCCTTGCCTTCCGCTACCCTTGCCTGGCCTTGCGTTGCCTTGCAGCCTTGCCTTTGCCTTGCCTTCCGGTACCCTTGCCTGGCCTTGCGTTGCCTTGCACTGGCCTTGCCTTGCCGTGCCTTGCCTTCCGCTACCCTTGCCTGGCCTTGCGTTGCCTTGCATTGCCTTCCGTTATCCTTTCCTTACCTTGTTGTGCATTGCTTAGCCTTGCGTTGCCTTGCCTTAGCCTTGTCTTTGCTTGCCGTGCCTTGCCTTCCATTACACTTTTCTTGCCTTGGCGTGCATTAGCTAGCCTTGCGTTCTCGTGCCTTAGCTTTCTCTCCCCTTGCCTAAGCGTTGCTTGGCGTCCCTTGCCTTAACCTTGCCTAACCTTGCGTTGTCGTGCCTTAGCCTTACCTTGCTTGGCCGTGCCTTGCCTTGTCCTTACCTTGCCTTGCCGTGCTTCCATTCCCCTTGCCTTACCTTGCTGTGCCATCCGTTCCTCTTGCATTGTCTTGTTTCCCTTTGCTTGCCTTGTTTCCGTTACACATTCCTTGCCTTGTCGTGCATTGCCTAGCCTTGCCTTAGCCTTGCCTTGCCTTACCGTGCTGTGCCTACCGTTACAATTGCCTTGCCTTCCTTTGCCTTGCCTTTCCTTGCCTTCCGTTACCCTTTCCTTCCCTTGCTGTGCATTGCCTAGCTTTGCGTTGTCCTGCCTTAGCCTTTCCTTGCCTAATCGTGCCTTTCCTTGCGTTACCGTTTCCTTGCTGTGCCTTCCGTTACCCTTGCCTTGCCTTGCTTTGTCTGGGCTTGCCTTGACTTCCCTTAGCCTTTCCTTGCCTTGTCGTACATTGCCTAGCATTCCGTTGTGCCATAGCCTTTCCTTGCCTTGCCTGAGCCTAGCTTGGCTTGCCTTGCATTGCCGTGCCTTCCTTTACCCTTGCCTTGCCTTGCCGTGCTTTCCGTTATCCTTTCCTTGCCTTGCTTTGCCTTGCCTTGCCTTGCCTTCCGTTACACTTTCCTTGCTTTGCCGTGCATTTCCTAGCCTTGCGATGTCGTGCCTTAGCCTTGTCTCCACTTGCCTTAGCCTTGCTTAGCTAGCCTTGCCTTAACCTTGCATTGCCTTGCGTTGCCTTGCCTTAACCTTGCCTTGCCTTGCCGAACCTTCAGTTCCCCTTGCCTTGCCTTGCTTTGCCTTGCCTTGCCTTCCGTTACCCTTTTCGTGCCTTGCTTTGCATTGCCAAGCCTTGCGTTGTCGTGCTTCAGCCTTGCCTTTCCGGACCGTGCCTTTCCTTGCGTTACCGTTTCCTTTCCTTGCCGTGCATTGCCTAGACTTGCGTTGTCGTGCCTTAGCCTTCCTTGCTTGCCGTGCCTTGCCTTGTCCTTACCTTACCTTACCGTGCCTTCGGTTACCCTTGCCTTGCCTTGCTTTGCCTTGCCTTGCCTTGCCGTCCCTTAAACTTTCCTTGCATTGCCGTGCATTACCTAGCCTTGCGTTGTCGTGCCATAGCCTTGCCTTGCCTCGCCTTAGCCTTGCTTGGCTGGCCTTGCCTTGCCGTGCCTTGCCCTCAGTTACCCTTGCCTGGCCTTGCTTTGCGTTGCCTTGCCTTGCCTTCCGTTACCCTTTCCTTGCCTTGCCGTGCATTGCCTAGCCTTGCGTTGCCTTCCCTTAATCTTGCCTTGCCTTGCCGTGCCTTGCCTTCCGTTGCACTTTCCTTGCCTTGGCGTGCATTGCCTAGCCTTGCGTTCTCGTGCCTTAGCCTTGCCTCCCCTTGACTTAGCCTTGCTTGTCTTCCATTGCCTTCACCTTGCCTAGACTTGCATTGTCGTGCCTAAGCCTTACGTTTCCTGACCGTGCCTTGGCTTGTCTTTCCCTTCCCTTGCCGTGCCTTCAGTTCCCCTTGCGTTGCCTTGCTTTACCTTGCCTTGCCTTGCCTTGCCGTGCCGTGCCTTGCCTTGTCCTTCCCTTCCCTTGCCGTGCAATCCGTTACCCTTCCTTGCCTTCCTTTGTGTTGCCTTGCCTTGCCGTCCGTTACCCTTTCCTTGCCTTGCCATTCCTTGCCTTCCGTTACCCTTGCCTTGCCTTGCTTTCCCTTACCCTTTCCTTGCCTTGCCGTGCATTGCCTAGCCTTTCTTTGCCTTGCCTTCCTCTTGTCTTGCCTTGCCGTGCCGTGCCTTCCATTACCCTTGCCTTGCCTTGCTTTGTCTTGCCTTCCTTGCCTTACGTTACGCTTTCCTTGCATTGCCGTGCATTTTCGAGCCTTGCGTTGTCGTGTCTTAGCCTTGCCTTGCCTTGCTTTGCCTTGCCTTCCTTGCCTTCCATTACCCTTTTTTGCCTTGCTTTGCATTGCCAAGCCTTGTGTTGTCTTGCCTTAGCCTTGCCTTCCCGGACCGTGCCTTTCTTTGCGTTACTGTTTCCTTGCCGGGCCTTGCATTGCCTAGCCTTCCGTTGTCATGCCATAGCCTTGCCTTGCCTTGCCTTAGCCTAGCTTGGCTTGCCTTTCATTGCCGTGCCGTCCGTTACCCTTGCCTTGCCTTGCCGTTCCTTCCGTTACACTTGCCTTGCCTTGCTTTGCCGTGCATTGCCTAGCCTTGCGTTGTCGTGCCTTATCCTCGTCTCCCCTTGCCTTAGCATTGCTTGTCTTGCCTCGCCTCAACCTTGCCTTGTCTTGCGTTGCCTTGCCTTAAGCTTGCCTTGCCTTCCCGTACCTTCGGTTCCCCTTGCCTTGCCTTGCTTTGCCTTGCCTTGCCTTCCGTTACCCTTTCCTTGCCTTGCGTTGCCTTGCCTTAGCCTTGCCTTGCCTTGCCGTTCCTGGCCTTGCCCTTACCATACCTTGCTGTGCCTTCCGTTAACCTTGCTTTGCCTTGCTTTTTCTTGCCTTGCCTTGGCTTCCGTTACCCTTTCCTTGCCTTGTCATACATTGCCTAGCCTTCCGTTGTGCTATAGCCTTGCCTTGCCTTGACTTCCGTTGCCCTTGCATTCCCTTGCTTTGCCTTGCCTTGCCTTCCGTTACCCTTTCCTTCCATTGGGTGCATTGCCTAGCCATTCGTTGTCGTGCCATAGCCTTGCCTTGCCTTAGCCTTGCTTGACTGGCCTTGCCTTGCCGTGCCTTCCCTTCTGTTACCCTTGCCTGGCCTTGCTTTGCCTTGCCTTACCTTCCGATACCCTTTCCTTGCCTTGCCGTGCATTGCTTAGCCTTGCGTTGCCTTGCCTTAACCTTGCCTTGACTTGCCGTGCCTTGCCTTCCGTTACACTTTCATTGCCGTGGCGTGCATTGCCTAGCCTTGCGTTCTCGTGCCTTAGCCTTGCCTCCCCTTGCCTTAGCCTTGCTTGTCTTCCATTGCCTTAACCTTGCCTAGCCTTGCATTGTCGTGCCTAAGATTTACCTTGCCTGGCCGTGCCTTGGGTTGTCCTTCCCTTGCCTTGCCGTGCCTTCAGTTCCCCTTGCGTTGCCTTGCTTTACCTTGCCTTGCCTTGCTTCCGTTACACTTTCCTTGTCTTGCCGTGCATTGCCTAGCCTTTCGTTGCCTTGCCTTAGCCTTGCCTTGCCTTGCCGTGCCGTGCCTTCCGTTTCCCTTGCCTTGCCTTGCCTTGCACTTTCCTTGCCTTGCCTTGCATTGCCTAGCCTTGCGTCGTCGTGTCTTAGCCTTGCCTTGCCTTGCCGTGCCTTGCCTTGTCCTTCCCTTACCTTGCGGTCCGTTCCGTTACCCTTGCAATGCCTTCCTTTGTCTTGCCTTGCCTTCCGTTACACTTTCCTTGCCTTGGAGTGCATTGCCTAGCCTTGCGTTCTGGTGCCTTAGCCTTGCCCCCCCTTGCCTTAGCCTTTCTTGGCTTCCCTTGCCTTAACCTTGCTAGCCTTGCGTTGTCGTGCCTAACCCTTACCTTGCCTTGATTTCCCTTGCCTTGCCTTGCTTCCGTTACACTTTCCTTGCCTTGCCGTGCATTGCCTAGCCTTTCGTTGCCTTGCCTTAGCCTTGACTTGCCTTGCCGTGCCGTGCCTTCCATTAACCTTGCCTTTCCTTGCTTTGCCTTGCCTTCCTTGCCTTCCGTTACGCTTTCCTTGCCTTGCCGTGCATTGCCAAGCCTTCCTTTGTCGTGCCTTAACCTTGCCATGCCTTGATGTGCCTTGCCTTGTCATTCCATTACCTTGCTGTGCCTTTCGTTACACTTGCCTTGCCGTGCCTTGCCTTCCCTTACCCTTTCCTTGCCTTGTGTTGAATTGCCTACCCTTTCCTTGCCTTGCCTTAGCCTTGTCTTGCCTTGCCGTGCTGTGCCTTCCGTTACCCTTGCCTTGCCTTGCTTTGCCTTGCCTTCCTTGCCTTACGTTGCCCTTTCGTTGCCTTCCCGTTCATTGCCTAGCCTTACATTGCCTTGCCTTAGCCTTGCCTTGCCTTGATTTGCCTTGCATTCCTTGCCTTCCGTCACCCTTTCCTTGCCTTGCCGTGCATTGCCTAGCCTTGCGTTGTCGTGCCTTAGCCTTGCCTTGCTTGCCGTGCCTTGCCTTGTCCTTACCTTACCTTACCGTGCCTTCCGTTACCCTTGTCTTGCCTTGCTTTGGCTTGCCTTGCCTTGCCTTCCGTTACACTTTCCTTGCCCTGTCGTACATTGCCTAGCCTTCCGTTGTCGTGCCATAGCCTTGCCTTGCCTTGCCTTAGCCTATCTTGCCTTTCCTTGCATTGCCGTGCCTTCCGTTACGCTTTCCTTGCCTTGCCGTGCCTTCCGTTACACTTGACTGGCCTGGCTTTGCCTTGCCTTAGCCTTGCCTTGCCTTGTCGTGCCGTGCCTTCCGTTACCCTTGCCTTGCCTTGCTTTGCCTTGCCTTCCTTGCCTTCCGTTACCCTTCTCTTGCCTTGCTTTGCATTGCCAAGCCTTGCGTTGTCGTGCCTTAGCCTCGCCTTCCCGGACCGTGCCTTTCCTTGCGTTACCGTTTCCTTGCCTTGCCGTGCATTGCCTAGCCTTGTGCTGTCGTGCCTTAGCCTTGCCTTGCTTGCCGTGCCTTGCCTTGTCCTTCCATTACCTTACCGTGCCTTCCGATACCCTTGGCTTGCCTTGATTGTCTTGGCTTTCCTTTCCTTCTGTTACCCTTTCCTTGCCTTGCCGTGCATTGCCTAGCCTTGCGTTGTCGTGCCATAGCCTTGCCTTGCCTTGCCTTAGCCTTGCTTGGCTTGCCTTGCATTGCCGTGCCTTCCGTTACCCTTGCCTTGCCTTGCCGTGCCTTCAGTTACACTTGCCTTGCCTTGCTTACCTTGCCTTGACTTGCCTTCCGTTATAATTTCCTTGCTTTGCCGTGCATTGCCTAGGGCTTGCGTTGTCGTGCCTTAGCCTTGACTCCCCTTGCCGTAGAATTGTATGGCTTGCCTTTCCTTAACCTTGCCTTGCCTTGCGTTGCGTTGCCTTAACCTTGCCTTGCCTTCCCGTACCTTCGGTTTCCCTTGCCTTGCCTTGATTTCCCTTGCCTTCCGTTACCCTTATCTTCCCTTGTTTTGCCTTGCTTTGCCTTGCCTTCCGTTACCCTTTCCTTGCATTGCCGTGCATTACCTAGCCTTGCGTTGTCGTGCCATAGCCTTGCTTTGCCTTGCCTTAACTTTGCTTGACTGGCCTTGCCTTGCCGTGCCTTGCCTTCCGTTACCCTTGCCTGGCCTTGCTTTGCCTTGCATTGCCTTCCGTTACCCTTTCGTTGCCTTGCGGTGCATTGCTTAGCCTTGCGTTACCTTGCCTTAGCCTTGTCTTTGCTTGCCGTGCCTTGCCTTCCATTACACTTTTCTTGCCTTGCCGTGCATTAGCTAGCCTTGCGTTCTCTTGCCTTAGCTTTCTCGCCCCTTGCCTTAGCGTTGCTTGCCGTCCCTTGCCTTAACCTTGCCTAGGCTTGTGTTGTCGAGCCTTAGGCTTACCTTGCTTGGCCGTGCCTTGCCTTGACCTTACCTTGCCTTGCCGTGCCTTCCATTCCCCTTGGCTTACCTTGCCGTGCCATCCTTTCCCCTTGCATTGCCTTGCTTTCCCTTTGCTTGCCTTGTTTCCGTTACAGTTTCATTGCCTTGTCGTGCATTGCCTAGCCTTGCCTTAGCCTTGCCTTGCCTTGCCGTGCTGTGCCTTCCGTTACACTTGCCTTGCCTTCCTTTTCCTTGCCTTTCCTTGCCTTCCTTTACCCTTTCCTTGCCTTGCCGTGCATTGCCTAGCTTTGCGTTGTCCTGCCTTAGCCTTGTCTTGCCTAACCGTGCCTTTCCTTGCGTTACCGTTTCCTTGCTGTGCCTTCCATTACCCTTGCCTTGCCTCTCTTTGTCTTGGCTTGCCTTGACTTCCGGTAGCCTTTCCTTGCCTTGTCGTACATTGCCTAGCCTTCCGTTGTGCCATAGCCTTTCCTTGCCTTGCCTGAGCCTAGCTTGGCTTGCCTTGCATTGCCGTGCCTTCCGTTACCCTTGCCTTGCCTTGCCGTGCTTTCCGTTATCCTTTCCTTGCCTTGCTTTGCCTTGCCTTGCCTTGCCTTCCGTTACACTTTCCTTGCTTTGCCGTGCATTTCCTAGCCTTGCGATGTCGTGCCTTAGCCTTGTCTCCCCTTGCCTTAACCTTGCCTTGCCTTGCGTTGCCTTTCCTTAACCTTGCCTTGCCTTGTCGAACCTTCAGTTCCCCTTGCCTTGACTTGCTTTGCCTTGCCTTGCCTTGCCTTCCGTTAAACTTTCCTTGCATTGCCGTGCATTACCTAGCCTTGCTTTGTCTTGCCAGAGCCTTGCCTTTCCTCGCCTTAGCCTTGCTTGGCTGGCCTTGCCTTGCCGTGCCTTCCCTTCCGTTACCCTTGCCTGGCCTTGCTTTGCCTTGCCTTGCCTTCCGTTACCCTTTCCTTGCCTTGCCGTGCATTGCTTAGCCTTGCGTTGGCTTCCCTTAATCTTGCCTTGCCTTGCCGTGCCTTGCCTTCCGTTACACTTTCCTTGCCTTGGCGTGCATTGCCTAGCCTTGCGTTCTCGTGCCTTAGCCTTGCCTCCCCTTGCCTTAGCCTTGCTTGTCTTCCATTGCCTTCACCTTGCCTAGACTTGCATTGTCGTGCCTAAGCCTTACGTTGCCTGGCCGTGCCTTGGCTTGTCCTTCCCTTGCCTTGCCGTGCCTTCAGTTCACCTTGCGTTGCCTTGCTTTACCTTGCCTTGCCTTGCTTCCGTTATACGTTCCTTGCCTTGCCGTGCATTGCCTAGCCTTGTGTTGCGTTGCCTTAGCCTTGCCTTGCCTTGCCGTGCCGTGCCTTGCCTTGTCCTTCCCTTCCCTTGCCGTGCAATCCGTTACCCTTCCTTGCCTTCCTTTGTGTTGCCTTGCCTTGCCGTCCGTTACCCATTCCTTGCCTTGCCATGCCTTGCCTTCCATTACCCTTGCCTTGCCTTGCTTTCCCTTACCCTTTCCTTGCCTTGCCGTGCATTGCCTGGCCTTTCGTTGCCTTGCCTTCCTCTTGTCTTGCCTTGCCGTGCCGTGCCTTCCATTACCCTTGCCTTGCCTTGCTTTGCCTTGCCTTCCTTGCCTTACGTTACGCTTTCCATGCATTGCCGTGCATTTTCGAGCCTTGCGTTGTCGTGTCTTAGCCTTGCCTTGCCTTGCTTTGCCTTGCCTTCCTTGCCTTCCGTTACCCTTTTCTTGCCTTGCTTTGCATTGCCAAGCCTTGCGTTGTCGTGCCTTAGCCTTGCCTTCCCTGACCGTGCCTTTCCTTGCGTTACCGTTTCCTTGCCTGGCCTTGCATTGCCTAGCCTTGCGTTGTCGTGCATTAGCATTGCCTTGCTTGCTGTGCCTTGCCTTCTGCTTCCCTTACCTTGCGGTCCTTTCCGTTACCCTTGCCTTGCCTTCCTTTGTCTTGCCTTGCCTTGCCTTCCGTTACCCTTGCCTTGCCTTGCTTGACCTTGCCTTCCTTGCATTCCGTCACACTTTCCTTGCCTTGCCGTGCATTGCGTAGCCTTGCGTTGTCGTGCCTTAGCCTTGCCTTGCCTGACCGTGCCTTTCCTTGCGTTACCGTTTCCTTGCCTTGCCGTGCATTGTCTAGCTTTCCGATGTCCTGCCTTAGCCTTGCCTTGCCTAACCGTGCCTTTCCTTGCGTTACCGTTTCCTTGCTGTGCCTTCCATTACCCTTGCCTTGCCTTGCTTTGTCTTGGCTTGCCTTGCCTTCCGTTAAACTTTCCTTGCATTGCCGTGCATTACCTAGCCTTGCGTTGTCTTGCTAGAGCCTTGCCTTTCCTCGCCTTAGCCTTGCTTGGCTGGCCTTGCCTTGCCGTGCCTTCCCTTCCGTTACCCTTGCCTGGCCTTGCTTTGCCTTGCCTTGCCTTCCGTTACCCTTTCCTTGCCTTGCCGTGCATTGCTTAGCCTTGCGTTGCCTTCCTTTAATCTTGCCTTGCCTTGCCGTGCCTTGCCTTCCGTTACACTTTCCTTGCCTTGGCGTGCATTGCCAAGCCTTGCGTTCTCGTGCCTTAGCCTTGCCTCCCCTTGCTTAGCCTTGCTTGTCTTCCATTGCCTTCATCTTGCCTAGACTTGCATTGTCGTGCCTAAGCCTTACGTTTCCTGGCCGTGCCTTGGCTTGTCTTTCCCTTCCCTTGCCGTGCCTTCAGTTCCCCTTGCGTTGCCTTGCTTTACCTTGCCTTGCCTTGCTTTCGTTACACTTTCCTTGCCTTGCCGTGCATTGCCTAGCCTTGTGTTGCGTTGCCTTAGCCTTGCCTTGCCTTGCCGAGCCGTGCCTTGCCTTGTCCTTCCCTTCCCTTGCGGTGGAATCCGTTACACTTCCTTGCCTTCCTTTGTGTTGCCTTGCCTTGCCGTCCGTTACCCTTTCCTTGCCTTGCCATGCCTTGCCTTCCGTTTCCCTCGCCTTGGCTTGCTTTGCCTTGCCTTCCCGTGCCTTACGTTACCCTTTCCTTGCCTTGCCATGCATTGCCTAGCCGTAGCTTGTCGTGCCTTAGTCTTGTCTCCCCTTCCCTTAGGCGGGAAAGGCTTACCTTGCCTTAACATTGCCATGCCTTGCCTTGCCTTAGGCTTTCCTTGCCTTGCCGTGCCGTGCCTTCTCCTTCCCTTGCTTTGCCGTGCCTACCGTTACCCTTGCCTTCCCTTGCCGTACCTTCCGTTACCCTTGACTGGCCTGGCTTTGCCTTGCCTTAGCCTTGCCTTGCCTTGTCGTGCCGTACCTTCCGTTACCCTTGCCTTGCCTTGCTTGACCTTGCCTTCCTTGAATTCCGTCACAATTTCTTTGCCTTGCCGTGCATTGCCTAGCCTTGCGTTGTCGTGCCTTAGCCTTGCCTTGCCTGACCGTGCCTTTCCTTCCGTTACCGTTTCCTTGCCTTGCCGTGCATTGTCTAGCTTTCCGATGTCCTGCCTTAGCCTTGCCTTGCCTAACCGTGCCTTTCCTTGCGTTACCGTTTCCTTGCTGTGCCTTCCATTACCCTTGCCTTGCCTTGCTTTGTCTGGGCTTGCCTAGACTTCCGTTAGCCTTTCCTTGCCTTGTCGTACATTGCCTAGCCTTCCGTTGTGCCATAGCCTTTCCTTGCCTTGCCTGAGCCTAGCTTGGCTTGCCTTGCATTGCCGTGCCTTCCGTTACCCTTGCCTTGCCTTGCCGTGCTTTCCGTTATCCTTTCCTTGCCTTGCTTTGCCTTGCCTTGCCTTGCCTTCCGTTACACTTTCCTTGCTTTGCCGTGCATTTCCTAGCCTTGCGATGTCGTGCCTTAGCCTTGTCTCCCATTGCCTTAGCCTTGCTTGGCTAGGCTTGCCTTAACCTTGCCTTGCCTTGCGTTGCCTTGCCTTGCCTTCCGTTACCCTTTCCTTGCCTTGCCGTGCATTGCCTAGCCTTTCGTTGCCTTGCCTTAGCCTTGCATTGCCTTGCCGTTCCTTGCTTTCCCTTACCCTTTCCTTGCCTTGCCGTGCATTGCCTAGCCTTTCGTTGCCTTGCCTTCCTCTTTTCTTGCCTTGCCGTGCCGTGCCTTCAATTACCCTTGCCTTGCCTTGCTTTGCCTTGCATTCCTTGCCTTACGTTACGCTTTCCTTGCAATGCCATGCATTTTCGAGCCCTGCGTTGTCGTGTCTTAGCCTTGCCTTGCCTTGCTTTGCCTTGCCTTCCTTGCCTTCCGTTTCCCTTCTCTTGCCTTGCTTTGCATTGCCAAGCCTTGCGTTGTCCTGCCTTAGCCTCGCCTTCCCGGACCGTGCCTTTCCTTGCGTTACCGTTTCCTTGCCTTGCCGTGCATTGCCTAGCCTTGTGCTGTCGTGCCTTAGCCTTGCCTTGCTTGCCGTGCCTTGCCTTGTCCTTCCATTACCTTACCGTGCCTTCCGATACCCTTGGCTTGCCTTGCTTTGTCTAGCCTTTCCTTTCCTTCCGTTACCCTTTCCTTGCCTTGCCGTGCATTGCCTAGCCTTCCGTTGTCGTGCCATCGCCTTGCCTTGCCTTGCCTTAGCCTAGCTTGGCTTGCCTTGCATTGCCGTGCCTTCCGTTACGCTTGCCTTGCCTTGCCGTGCCTTCAGTTACACTTACCTTGCCTTGATTACCTTGCCTTGACTTGCCTTCCGTTATAATTTCCTTGCTTTGCCGTGCATTGCCTAGGGCTTGCGTTGTAGTGCCTTAGCCTTGTCTCTCCTTGCCTTAGCATTGCTTGGCTTGGCTTGCCTTAACCTTGCCTTGCCTTGCGTTGCGTTGCCTTAACCTTGCCTTGCCTTCCCGTACCTTCGGTTTCCCTTGCCTTGCCTTGCTTTGGCTTGATTTCCGTTACCCTTATCTTCCCTTGTTTTGCCTTGCTTTGCCTTGCCTTCCGTTACCCTTTCCTTGCATTGCCGTGCATTACCTAGCCTTGCGTTGTCGTGCCATAGCCTTGCTTTGCCTTGCCTTAACTTTGATTGACTGGCCTTGCCTTGCCGTGCCTTGCCTTCCGTTCCCGTACCTTCGGTTCCCCTTGCCTTGCCTTGCCGTGCCTTGCCTTCCGCTACCCTTGCCTGGCCTTGCGTTGCCTTGCATTGCCTTCCGTTATCCTTTCCTTACCTTGTTGTGCATTGCTTAGCCTTGCGTTGCCTTGCCTTAGCCTTGTCTTTGCTTGCCGTGCCTTGCCTTCCATTACACTTTTCTTGCCTTGGCGTGCATTAGCTAGCCTTGCGTTCTCTTGCCTTAGCTTTCTCTCCCCTTGCCTAAGCGTTGCTTGGCGTCCCTTGCCTTAACCTTGCCTAACCTTGCGTTGTCGTGCCTTAGCCTTACCTTGCTTGGCCGTGCCTTGCCTTGTCCTTACCTTGCCTTGCCGTGCTTCCATTCCCCTTGCCTTACCTTGCTGTGCCATCCGTTCCTCTTGCATTGTCTTGTTTCCCTTTGCTTGCCTTGTTTCCGTTACACATTCCTTGCCTTGTCGTGCATTGCCTAGCCTTGCCTTAGCCTTGCCTTGCCTTACCGTGCTGTGCCTACCGTTACAATTGCCTTGCCTTCCTTTGCCTTGCCTTTCCTTGCCTTCCGTTACCCTTTCCTTCCCTCGACGTGCATTTCTTAGCCTTGCGTTACCTACCCTTAATCTTGCCTTGCCTTGCCGTGCCTTGCCTTCTGTTACACTTTCCTTGCCTTGGCGTGCATTGCCTAGCCTTGCGTTCTCGTACCTTAGCCTTGCCTCCCCTTGCCTTAGCCTGGCTTGTCTTCCATTGCCTTCACCTTGCCTAGACTTGCATTGTCGTGCCTAAGCCTTACGTTTCCTGGCCGTGCCTTGGCTTGTCTTTCCCTTCCCTTGCCGTGCCTTCAGTTCCCCTTGCGTTGCCTTGCTTTACCTTGCCTTGCCTTGCCTTGCCGTGCCGTGCCTTGCCTTGTCCTTCCCTTCCCTTGCCGTGCAATCCGTTACCCTTCCTTGCCTTCCTTTGTGTTGCCTTGCCTTGCCGTCCGTTACCCTTTCCTTGCCTTGCCATGCCTTGCCTTCCTTTACCCTTGCCTTGCCTTGCTTTCCCTTACGCTTTCCTTGCCTTGCCGTGCATTGCCTAGCCTTTCTTTGCCTTGCCTTCCTCTTGTCTTGCCTTGCCGTGCCGTGCCTTCCATTACCCTTGCCTTGCCTTGCCTTGCTTTGCCTTGCCTTCCTTGACTTCCATTACCCTTTTCTTGCCTTGCTTTGCATTGCCAAGCCTTGCGTTGTCGTGCCTTAGCCTTGCCTTCCCGGACCGTGCCTTTCTTTGCGTTACTGTTTCCTTGCCGGGCCTTGCATTGCCTAGCCTTGCGTTGTCATGCCATAGCCTTGACTTGCCTTGCCTTAGCCTAGCTTGGATTGCCTTGCATTGCCGTGCCTTCCGTTACGCATGCCTTGCCTTGCCGTGCCTTCCGTTACACTTGCCTTGCCTTGCTTTGCCGTGCATTGCCTAGCCTTGCGTTGTCGTGCCTTATCCTCGTCTCCCCTTGCCTTAGCATTGCTTGTCTTGCCTCGCCTTAACCTTGCCTTGTCTTGCGTTGCCTTGCCTTAACCTTGCCTTGCCTTTCCGTACCTTCGGTTCCCCTTGCCTTGCCTTGCTTTGCCTTGCCTTGCCTTCCGTTACCCTTTTCTTGCCTTGCTTTGCATTGCCAAGCCTTGCGTTTTCGTGCCTTAGCCTTGCCTTTCCGGACCGTGACTTTCCTTGCGTTACCGTTTCCTTTCCTTGCCGTGCATTGCCTAGCCTTGTGTTGTCGTGCCTTAGCCTTCCTTGCTTGCCGTGCCTTGCCTTGTCCTTACCTTACCTTACCGTGCCTTCCGTTACCCTTGCCTTGCCTTGCTTTGCCTTGCCTTGCCTTCCCGTCCGTTACCCTTTCCTTGCCTTGCCGTGCCTTGCCTTCCGTTACCCTTGCCTTGCCTTGCTTTGCCTTGCCTTGCCTTGCCTTCCGTTAAACTTTCCTTGCATTGCCGTGCATTACCTAGCCTTGCGTTGTCGTGCCATAGCCTTGCCTTGCCTTGCCTTAGCCTTGCTTGGCTGGCCTTGCCTTGCCGTGCCTTCCCTTCCGTTACCCTTGCCTGGCCTTGCTTTGCCTTGCATTGCCTTCAGTTACCCTTTCCTTGCCTTGCCGTGCATTGCTTAGCCTTGTGTTGCCTTCCCTTAATCTTGCCTTGCCTTACCGTGCCTTGCCTTCCATTACACTTTCCTTGCCTTGGCGTGCAATGCCTAGCATTGCGTTCTCGTGTCTTAGCCTTGCCTCCCCTTTCCTTAGCCTTGCTTGTCTTCCATTGCCTTAACCTTGCCTAGCCTTGCATTGTCGTGCCTAAGCCTTACCTTGCCTGGCCGTGCCTTGGCTTGTCCTTCCCTTGCCTTGCCGTGCCTTCAGTTCCCCTTGCGTTGCCTTGCTTTACCTTGCCTTGCCTTGCTTCCGTTACACTTTCCTTGCCTTGCCGTGCATTGCCTAGCCTTTCGTTGCCTTGCCTTAGCCTTGACTTGCCTTACCGTGCCGTGCCTTCCATTAACCTTGCCTTGCCTTGCCTTCCTTGCATTCCGTTACCCTTTCCTTGCCTTGCCGTGCATTGCCTAGCTTTCCGTTGTCGTGCCTTGGCCTTGCCTTGCCTTTCCGTGCCTGGCCTTGTCCTTACCTTACCTTGCTGTGCCTTCCGTTACCCTTGCCTTGCCTTGCTTTTTCTTGCCTTGCCTTGCCTTCCGTTACCCTTTCCTTGCCTTGTCATACATTGCCTAGCCTTTCGTTGTGCCATAGCCTTGCCTTGCCTTGACTTCCGTTGCCCTTGCCTTCCCTTGCTTTGCTTTGCCTTGCCTTGCCTTCCGTTACCCTTTCCTTCCATTGGGTGCATTACCTAGCCTTTCGTTGTCGTGCCATAGCCTTGTCTTGCCTTGCCTTAGGCTTGTTTGGCTCGCCTTGACTTGCCGTGCCTTGCCTTCCGTTAGCCTTGCCTGGCCTTGCTTTGCCTTGCCTTAGCCTAGCTTGGCTTGCCTTGCATTGCCGTGCCTTCCGTTACGCTTTCCTTGCCTTGCCGTGCCTTCCGTTACACTTGCCTTGCCTTGCTTTGCCGTGCATTGCCTAGCCTTGCGTTGTCGTGCCTTATCCTCGTCTCCCCTTGCCTCAGCATTGCTTGGCTTGCCTTGCCTTAACCTTGCCTTGCCTTGCGATGCCTTCCCTTAACCTTGCCTTGCCTTCCCGTACCTTCGGTTCCCCTTGCCTTGCCTTGCCGTGCCTTGCCTTCCGCTACCCTTGCCTGGCCTTGCGTTGCTTTGCATTGTCTTCCGTTACCCTTTCCTTGCCTTGCGGTGCATTGCTTCGCCTTGCGTTGCCTTGCCTTAACCTTGCCTTGCCTTGCCGAACCTTCAGTTCCCCTTGATTTGCCTTGCTTTGCCTTGCCTTGCCTTCCGTTAAACTTTCCTTGCAGTGCCGTGCATTACCTAGCGTTGCGTTGTCGTGCCATCGCCTTGCCTTGCCTCGCCTTAGCCTTGCCTTGCCTGACCGTGCCTTGCCTGGCGTTACCCTTACCTTGCCTTGCTTTCCCTTGCTTTCCTTGCCTTCCGTTACTCTTTGCTTACCTTACGTGCATTGCCTAGCCTTGCGTTGTCGTGCCTTAGCCTTGCCTTGCCTGACAGTGCCTTGCCTTGCGTTACCCTTTCCTTGCCTTGCCGTGCATTGCCTAACCGTGCTTTGTCGTGCCTTAGCCTTGTTTCACCTTGCCATAGCCTTGCTTGCGTTGCCTTGCTTTGCCTTGCCTTCCTTGCCTTCCGTTACTCTTTCCTTGCCTTGCCGTGCATTGCCTAGCCGTGCGTTGTCGTGCATTAGCCTTGCCTTGCCTCACCGTGCCTTGCCTTGCGTTACCCTTTCGTTGCCTTGCCGTGCATCTCGTAGCCGTGCGTTGTCGTGCCTTAGCCTTGTTTCCCCTTGCCGAGCCGTTCCTTCCATTACCCTTACTTTGCCTTGCTTTCCCTTGCTTTCCTTGGCTTCCGTTACTCTTTGCTTGCCTCCCGTGCATTGCCTAGCCTTGCGTTGTCGTGCCTTAGCCTTGTTTCACCTTGTTATAGACTTGCTTGCGTTGCCTTGCTTTGCCTTGCCTTCCTTGCCTTCCGTTACTCTTTGCTTGCCTTCCGTGCATTGCCTAGCCTTTAGTTGTCTTGCCTTCGCCTTTTTTCACCTTGCCATAGCCTTGCTTCCGTTGCCTTGCTTTGCCTTGCATTCCTTGCCTTCCGTTACTCTTTGCTTGCCTTCCGTGCATTGCCTAGCCTTGCGTTGTCGTGCCTTAGCCTTGCCTCGCCTGACCGTGCCTTGCCTTGCGTTAGGCTTTCCTTGCGTTGCCGTGCATTGCCTAGCCGTGCGTTGTCGTGCCTTAGCCTTGTTTCCCCTTGCCGTGTCGTGCCTTTTGTTACACTTGCCTTGCCTGGATTTGCCTTGCCTTCCTTTCCTTCCGTTACTCTTTCCTTGCCTTACCGTGCACTGCCTAGCCTTGCGTTGTCGTGCCTTAGCCTTGCCTTGCCTGACCGTGCCTTGCCTGGCGTTACCCTTACCTTGCCTTGCTTTCCCTTGCTTTCCTTGGCTTCCGTTACTTTTTGCTTACCTTACTTGCATTGCCTATCCTTGCGTTGTCGTGCCTTAGCCTTGCCTTGCCTGACAGTGCCTTGCCTTGCGTTACCCTTTCCTTGCCTTGCCGTGCATTGCCTAGCCGTGCGTTGCCGTGCCTTAGCCTTGTTTCCCCTTGCAGAGCCGTTCCTTCCGTTACCCTTGCCTTGCCTTGCTTTCCCTTGCCTTCCTTGCCTTCCGTTACTCTTTGCTTGCCTCCCGTGCATTGCCTAGCCGTGCGTTGTCGTGCATTAGCCTTGCCTTGCCTCACCGTGCCTTGCCTTGCGTTACCCTTTCTTTGCCTGGCCGTGCATTGCCTAGCCGTGCGTTGCCGTTCCTTAGCCTTGTTTCCCCTTGCCGTGTCGAGCCTTTTGTTACACTTGCCTTGCCTTGCTTTGCCTTGCCTTCCTTTCCTTTCCTTACTCTTTCCTTGCCTAGCCGTGCACTGCCTAGCCTTGCGTTGTCGTGCATTAGCCTGGCCTCCCCAAACCGTGCCTTGCCTTGCGTTACCCTTTCCTTGCCTTTCCCTGCATTGCCTAGCCCTGCGTTGTCGTGCTTGAGCCTTATTTCCACTTACCGTGCCGTTCCTTCCGTTACCCTTGCCTTCCCTTGCTTTCCCTTGCCTTCCTTGCCTTCCGTTACTCTTTGCTTGCCTTCAGTGCATTGCCTAGCCTTCCGTTGTCGTGCCTTAGCCTTGCCTCGACTGACCGTGCCTTGCCTTGCGTTACCCTTTCCTTGCAATGCCGTGCATTGGCTAACCGTGCGTTGTCGTGCATTAGCCTTGCCTTGCCTCACCGTGCCTTGCCTTGCGTTACCCTTGCCTTGGCTTGCCGTGCATTGCCTAGCTGTGCGTTGTCGTGCCTTAGCCTTGTTTCCCCTTGCCGTGCAGTTCCTTCCGTTACCCTTGCCTTGCCTTGCTTTCCCTTGCCTTCCTTGCCTTCCGTTACTCTTTGCTTGCCTTCCGTGAATTGCATAGCCTTGCGTTGTCGTGCCTTAGCCTTGCCTCGCCTGACCGTGCCTTGCCTTGCGTTAGCCTTTCCTTGCCTTGCCGTGCATTGCCTAGCCGTGCGTTGTCGTGCATTAGCCTTGCTTTGCCTCACCGTGCCTTGCCTTGTGTTACCCTTTCCTTGCCTTGCCGTGCATTGCTAGCCGTGCGTTGTCGTGCCTTAGCCTTGTTTCCCCTTGCCGTGCCGTGCCTTTTGTTACACTTGCATTGCCTGGACTTGCCTTGCCTTCCTTTCCTTCCGTTACTCTTTCCTTACCTTACCGTGCACTGCTTAGCCTTGTGTTGTCGTGCATTAGCCTTGCCTTGCCTGACCGTGCCTTGCCTGGCGTTACCCTTACCTTGCCTTGCTTTCCCTTGCTTTCCTTGCCTTCCGTTACTCTTTGCTTACCTTACGTGCATTGCCTAGCCTTGCGTTGTCGTGCCTTAGCCTTGCCTTGCCTGACAGTGCCTTGCCTTGCGTTACCCTTTCCTTGCCTTGCCGTGCATTGCCTAACCGTGCTTTGTCGTGCCTTAGCCTTGTTTCACCTTGCCATAGCCTTGCTTGCGTTGCCTTGCTTTGCCTTGCCTTCCTTGCCTTCCGTTACTCTTTCCTTGCCTTGTCGTGCATTGCCTAGCCGTGCGTTGTCGTGCATTAGCCTTGCCTTGCCTCACCGTGCCTTGCCTTGCGTTACCCTTTCGTTGCCTTGCCGTGCATCTCCTAGCCGTGCGTTGTCGTGCCTTAGCCTTGTTTCCCCTTGCCGAGCCGTTCCTTCCATTACCCTTACCTTGCCTTGCTTTCTCTTGCTTTCCTTGGCTTCCGTTACTCTTTGCTTACATTCAGTACATTGCCTATCCTTGCGTTGTCGTGCCTTAGCCTTGCCTCGCCTGACAGTGCCTTGCCTTGCGTTACCCTTTCCTTGCCTGGCCGTGCATTGCCTAGCCGAGCGTTGCCGTGCCTTAGCCTTGTTTCCCCTTGCAGAGCCGTTCCTTCCGTTACCCTTGCCTTGCCTTGCTTTCCCTTGCCTTCCTTGCCTTCCGTTACTCTTTGCTTGCCTCCCGTGCATTGCCTAGCCTTGCGTTGTCGTGCCTTAGCCTTGTTTCACCTTGTTATAGACTTGCTTGCGTTGCCTTGCTTTGCCTTGCCTTCCTTGCCTTCCGTTACTCTTTGCTTGCCTTCCGTGCATTGCCTAGCCTTTCGTTGTCTTGCCTTCGCCTTTTTTCACCTTGCCATAGCCTTGCTTCCGTTGCCTTGCTTTGCCTTGCATTCCTTGCCTTCCGTTACTCTTTGCTTGCCTTCCGTGCATTGCCTAGCCGTGCGTTGTCGTGCCTTAGCCTTGCCTCGCCTGACCGTGCTTTGCCTTGCGTTACCCTTTCCTTGCCTTGCCGTGCATTGCCTAGCCGTGCGTTGTCGTGCATTAGCCTTGCCTTGCCTTACCGTGCCTTGCCTTGCGTTACCCTTTCCTTGCCTAGCCGTGCATTGCCTAGCCGTGCGTGGCCGTTCCTTAGCCTTGTTTCCCCTTGCCGTGCCGTGCCTTTTGTTACACTTGCCTTGCCTTGCTTTGCCTTGCCTTCCTTTCCTTTCCTTACTCTTTCCTTGCCTTGCCGTGCACTGCCTAGCCTTGCGTTGTCGTGCATTAGCCTTGCCTTGCCTGACCGTGCCTTGCCTGGCGTTACCATTTCCTTGCCTTGCCCTGCATTGCCTAGCCCTGCGTTTTCATGCCTTAGACTTGTTTCCCCTTGCCGTGCCGTTCTTTCCGTTACCCTTACCTTGCCTTGCTTTCCCTTGCTTTCCTTGCCTTCCGTTACTCTTTGCTTACCTTCCGTGCATTGCCTAGGCTTGCGTTGTCGTGCCTTAGCCTTGCCGCGATTGACAGTACCTTGCCTTGCGTTACGCTTTCCTTGCGTTGCCGTGCATTGCCTAGCCGTGCGTTGTCGTGCTTAGCCTTGTTTCCCCTTGCCGTGCCGTTCCTTCCGTTACCCTTGCCTTGCCTTGCTTTCCCTTGCCTTCCTTGCCTTCCGTTACTCTTTGCTTGCCTTCCGTGCATTGCATAGCCTTGCGTTGTCGTGCCTTAGCCTTGCCTCGCTTGACCGTGCCTTGCCTTGCGTTAGCCTTTCCTTGCCTTGCCGTGCATTTCCTAGCCGTGCGTTGTCGTGCATTAGCATTGCCTTGCCTCACCGTGCCTTGCCTTGCGTTACCCTTTCCTTGCCTTGCCCTGCATTGCCTAGCCGTGCGTAGTCGTGCCTTAGCCTTGTTTCCCCTTGCCGTGCCGTGCCTTTTGTTACACTTGCCTTGCCTGGATTTGCCTTGCCTTCCTTTCCTTCCGTTACTCTTTCCTTGCCTTACCGTGCACTGCCTAGCCTTGCGTTGTCGTGCATTAGACTTGCCTTGCCTGACTGTGCCTTGCCTGGCATTACCCTTACCTTGCCTTGCTTTCCCTTGCTTTCCGTGCCTTCCGTTACTCTTTGCTTACCTTACGTACATTGCCTAGCCGTGCGTTGTCGTGCCTTAGCCTTGCCTTGCCTGACAGTGCCTTCCCTTCCGTTACCCTTTCCTTGCCTTGCCGTGCATTGCCTAACCGTGCTTTGTCGTGCCTTAGCCTTGTTTCACCTTGCCATAGCCTTGCTTGCGTTGCCTTGCTTTGCCTTGCATTCCTTGCCTTCCGTTACTCTTTGCTTGCCTTCCGTGCATTGCCTAGCCTTGCGTTGTCGTGCCTTAGCCTTGCCTCGCCTGACCGTGCCTTGCCTTGCGTTAGGCTTTCCTTGCCTTGCCGTGCATTGCCTAGCCGTGCGTTGTCGTGCCTTAGCCTTGTTTCCCCTTGCCGTGTCGTGCCTTTTGTTACACTTGCCTTGCCTGGATTTGCCTTGCCTTCCTTTCCTTCCGTTACTCTTTCCTTGCCTTACCGTGCACTGCCTAGCCTTGCGTTGTCGTGCCTTAGCCTTGCCTTGCCTGACCGTGCCTTGCCTGGCGTTACCCTTACCTTGCCTTGCTTTCCCTTGCTTTCCTTGGCTTCCGTTACTTTTTGCTTACCTTACTTGCATTGCCTATCCTTGCGTTGTCGTGCCTTAGCCTTGCCTTGCCTGACAGTGCCTTGCCTTGCGTTACCCTTTCCTTGCCTTTCCGTGCATTGCCTAGCCGTGCGTTGCCGTGCCTTAGCCTTGTTTCCCCTTGCAGAGCCGTTCCTTCCGTTGCCCTTGCCTTGCCTTGCTTTCCCTTGCCTTCCTTGCCTTCCGTTACTCTTTGCTTGCCTCCCGTGCATTGCCTAGCCGTGCGTTGTCGTGCATTAGCCTTGCCTTGCCTCACCGTGCCTTGCCTTGCGTTACCCTTTCTTTGCCTGGCCGTGCATTGCCTAGCCGTGCGTTGCCGTTCCTTAGCCTTGTTTCCCCTTGCCGTGTCGAGCCTTTTGTTACACTTGCCTTGCCTTGCTTTGCCTTTCCTTCCTTTCCTTTCCTTACTCTTTCCTTGCCTAGCCGTGCACTGCCTAGCCTTGCGTTGTCGTGCATTAGCCTGGCCTCCCCAAACCGTGCCTTGCCTTGCGTTACCCTTTCCTTGCCTTTCCCTGCATTGCCTAGCCCTGCGTTGTCGTGCTTGAGCCTTGTTTCCACTTACCGTGCCGTTCCTTCCGTTACCCTTGCCTTCCCTTGCTTTCCCTTGCCTTCCTTGCCTTCCGTTACTCTTTGCTTGCCTTCAGTGCATTGCCTAGCCTTCCGTTGTCGTGCCTTAGCCTTGCCTCGACTGACCGTGCCTTGCCTTGCGTTACCCTTTCCTTGCAATGCCGTGCATTGGCTAACCGTGCGTTGTCGTGCATTAGCCTTGCCTTGCCTCACCGTGCCTTGCCTTGCGTTACCCTTGCCTTGGCTTGCCGTGCATTGCCTAGCTGTGCGTTGTCGTGCCTTAGCCTTGTTTCCCCTTGCGGTGCAGTTCCTTCCGTTACCCTTGCCTTGCCTTGCTTTCCCTTGCCTTCCTTGCCTTCCGTTACTCTTTGCTTGCCTTCCGTGAATTGCATAGCCTTGCGTTGTCGTGCCTTAGCCTTGCCTCGCCTGACCGTGCCTTGCCTTGCGTTAGCCTTTCCTTGCCTTGCCGTGCATTGCCTAGCCGTGCGTTGTCGTGCATTAGCCTTGCCTTGCCTCACCGTGCCTTGCCTTGTGTTACCCTTTCCTTGCCTTGCCGTGCATTGCCTAGCCGTGCGTTGTCGTGCCTTAGCCTTGTTTCCCCTTGCCGTGCCGTGCCTTTTGTTACACTTGCATTGCCTGGACTTGCCTTGCCTTCCTTTCCTTCCGTTACTCTTTCCTTACCTTACCGTGCACTGCTTAGCCTTGTGTTGTCGTGCATTAGCCTTGCCTTGCCTGACCGTGCCTTGCCTGGCGTTACCCTTACCTTGCCTTGCTTTCCCTTGCTTTCCTTGCCTTCCGTTACTCTTTGCTTACCTTACGTGCATTGCCGAGCCTTGCGTTGTCGTGCCTTAGCCTTGCCTTGCCTGACAGTGCCTTGCCTTGCGTTACCCTTTCCTTGCCTTGCCGTGCATTGCCTAACCGTGCTTTGTCGTGCCTTAGCCTTGTTTCACCTTGCCATAGCCTTGCTTGCGTTGCCTTGCTTTGCCTTGCCTTCCTTGCCTTCCGTTACTCTTTCCCTGCCTTGCCGTGCATTGCCTAGCCGTGCGTTGTCGTGCATTAGCCTTGCCTTGCCTCACCGTGCCTTGCCTTGCGTTACCCTTTCGTTGCCTTGCCGTGCATCTCCTAGCCGTGCGTTGTCGTGCCTTAGCCTTGTTTCCCCTTGCCGAGCCGTTCCTTCCATTACCCTTACCTTGCCTTGCTTTCCCTTGCTTTCCTTGGCTTCCGTTACTCTTTGCTTACATTCCGTACATTGCCTATCCTTGCGTTGTCGTGCCTTAGCCTTGCCTCGCCTGACAGTGCCTTGCCTTGCGTTACCCTTTCCTTGCCTGGCCGTGCATTGCCTAGCCGAGCGTTGCCGTGCCTTAGCCTTGTTTCCCCTTGCAGAGCCGTTCCTTCCGTTACCCTTGCCTTGCCTTGCTTTCCCTTGCCTTCCTTGCCTTCCGTTACTCTTTGCTTGCCTCCCGTGCATTGCCTAGCCTTGCGTTGTCGTGCCTTAGCCTTGTTTCACCTTGTTATAGACTTGCTTGCGTTGCCTTGCTTTGCCTTGCCTTCCTTGCCTTCCGTTACTCTTTGCTTGCCTTCCGTGCATTGCCTAGCCTTTCGTTGTCTTGCCTTCGCCTTTTTTCACCTTGCCATAGCCTTGCTTCCGTTGCCTTGCTTTGCCTTGCATTCCTTGCCTTCCGTTACTCTTTGCTTGCCTTCCGTGCATTGCCTAGCCTTGCGTTGTCGTGCCTTAGCCTTGCCTCGCCTGACCGTGCTTTGCCTTGCGTTACCCTTTCCTTGCCTTGCCGTGCATTGCCTAGCCGTGCGTTGTCGTGCATTAGCCTTGCCTTGCCTTACCGTGCCTTGCCTTGCGTTACCCTTTCCTTGCCTAGACGTGCATTGCCTAGCCGTGCGTGGCCGTTCCTTAGCCTTGTTTCCCCTTGCCGTGCCGTGCCTTTTGTTACACTTGCCTTGCCTTGCTTTGCCTTGCCTTCCTTTCCTTTCCTTACTCTTTCCTTGCCTTGCCGTGCACTGCCTAGCCTTGCGTTGTCGTGCATTAGCCTTGCCTTGCCTGACCGTGCCTTGCCTGGCGTTACCATTTCCTTGCCTTGCCCTGCATTGCCTAGCCCTGCGTTTTCATGCCTTAGACTTGTTTCCCCTTGCCGTGCCGTTCTTTCCGTTACCCTTACCTTGCCTTGCTTTCCCTTGCCTTCCTTGCCTTCCGTTACTCTTTGCTTACCTTCCGTGCATTGCCTAGGCTTGCGTTGTCGTGCCTTAGCCTTGCCGCGCCTGACAGTACCTTGCCTTGCGTTACGCTTTCCTTGCGTTGCCGTGCATTGCCTAGCCGTGCGTTGTCGTGCTTAGCCTTGTTTCCCCTTGCCGTGCCGTTCCTTCCGTTACCCTTGCCTTGCCTTGCTTTCCCTTGCCTTCCTTGCCTTCCGTTACTCTTTGCTTGCCTTCCGTGCATTGCATAGCCTTGCGTTGTCGTGCCTTAGCCTTGCCTCGCTTGACCGTGCCTTGCCTTGCGTTAGCCTTTCCTTGCCTTGCCGTGCATTTCCTAGCCGTGCGTTGTCGTGCATTAGCATTGCCTTGCCTCACCGTGCCTTGCCTTGCGTTACCCTTTCCTTGCCTTGCCCTGCATTGCCTAGCCGTGCGTAGTCGTGCCTTAGCCTTGTTTCCCCTTGCCGTGCCGTACCTTTTGTTACACTTGCCTTGCCTGGATTTGCCTTGCCTTCCTTTCCTTCCGTTACTCTTTCCTTGCCTTACCGTGCACTGCCTAGCCTTGCGTTGTCGTGCATTAGACTTGCCTTGCCTGACTGTGCCTTGCCTGGCATTACCCTTACCTTGCCTTGCTTTCCCTTGCTTTCCGTGCCTTCCGTTACTCTTTGCTTACCTTACGTACATTGCCTAGCCGTGCGTTGTCGTGCCTTAGCCTTGCCTTGCCTGACAGTGCCTTGCCTTGCGTTACCCTTTCCTTGCCTTGCCGTGCATTGCCTAACCGTGCTTTGTCGTGCCTTAGCCTTGTTTCACCTTGCCATAGCCTTGCTTGCGTTGCCTTGCTTTGCCTTGCCTTCCTTGCCTTCCGTTACTCTTTCCTTGCCTTGCCGTGCATTGCCTCGCCGTGCGTTGTCGTGCCTTAGCCTTGTTTCCCCTTGCCGAGCCGTTCCTTCCATTACCCTTACCTTGCCTTTCTTTCCCTTGCTTTCCTTGGCTTCCGTTACTCTTTGCTTACATTCCTTGCATTGCCTAGCCTTGCGTTGTCGTGCCTTAGCCTTGCCTCGCCTGACAGTGCCTTGCCTTGCGTTACCCTTTCCTTGCCTGGCCGTGCATTGCCTAGCCGTGCGTTGCCGTGCCTTAGCCTTGTTTCCCCTTGCAGAGCCGTTCCTTCCGTTGCCCTTGCCTTGCCTTGCTTTCCCTTGCCTTCCTTGCCTTCCGTTACTCTTTGCTTGCCTCCCGTGCATTGCCTAGCCTTGCGTTGTCGTGCCTTAGCCTTGTTTCACCTTGCCATAGACTTGCTTGCGTTGCCTTGCTTTGCCTTGCCTTCCTTGCCTTCCGTTACTCTTTCCTTGCCTTCCGTGCATTGCGTAGCCTTGCGTTGTCTTGCCTTAGCCTTTTTTCACCTTGCCATAGACTTGGTTGCTTTGCCTTGCTTTGCCTTGCCTTCCTTGCCTTCCGTTACTCTTTGCTTGCCTTCCGTGCATTGCCTAGCCTTGCGTTCTCGTGCCTTAGCCTTGCCTCGCCTGACCGTGCCTTGCCTTGCGTTACCCTTTCCTTCCCTTGCCGTGCATTGCCTAGCCGTGTGTTGTCGTGCCGTAGCCTTGTTTCACATTGCCATAGCCTTGCTTGCGTTGCCTTGCTTTGCCTTGCATTCCTTGCCTTCCGTTACTCTTTGCTTGCCTTCGGTGCATTGCCTAGCCTTGCGTTGTCGTGCCTTAGCCTTGCCTCGCCTGACCGTGCCTTGCCTTGCGTTACCCTTTCCTAGCCTTGCCGTGCATTGCCTAGCCGTGCGTTGTCGTGCATTAGCCTTGCCTTGCCTTACCGTGCCTTGCCTTGCGTTACCCTTTCCTTGCCTGGCCGTGCATTGCCTAGCCGTGCGTTGCCGTTCCTTAGCCTTGTTTCCCCTTGCCGTGCCGTGCCTTTTGTTACACTTGCCTTGCCTTGCTTTGCCTTGCCTTCCTTTCCTTTCGTTACTCTTTCCTTGCCTAGCCGTGCACTGCCTAGCCTTGCGTTGTCGTGCCTTAGCCTTGTTTCCCCTTGCCGTGCCGTTCCTTCCTTTACCCTTGCCTTGCCTTGCTTTCCCTTGCCTTCCTTGCCTTCCGTTACTCGTTGCTTGCCTTCCGTGCATTGCATAGCCTTGCGTTGTCGTGCCTTAGCCTTGCCTCGCCTGACCGTGCCTTGCCTTGCGTTAGCCTTTCCTTGCCTTGCCGTGCATTGCCTAGCCGTGCGTTGTCGAGCATTAGCCTTGCCTTGCCTCACCGTGCCTTGCCTTGCGTTACCCTTTCCTTGCCTTGCCGTGCATTGCCTAGCCGTGTGTTGTCGTGCCTTAGCCTTGTTTCCCCTTGCCGTGCCGTGCCTTTTGTTACACTTGCCTTGCCTGGATTTGCCTTGCCTTCCTTTCCTTCCGTTACTCTTTCCTTGCCTTACCGTGCACTGCCTAGCCTTGCGTTGTCGTGCATTAGCCTTGCCTCGCCTGACCGTGCCTTGCCTTGCGTTACCCTTTCCTTGCCTTGCCGTGCATTGCCTAGCCGTGCGTTGTCGTGCATTAGCCTTGCCTTGCCTTACCGTGCCTTGCCTTGCGTTACCCTTTCCTTGCCTGGCCGTGCATTGCCTAGCCGTGCCTTGCCGTTCCTTAGCCTTGTTTCCCCATGCCGTGCCGTGCCTTTTGTTACACTTGCCTTGCCTGGATTTGCCTTGCCTTCCTTTCCTTCCGTTTCTCTTTCCTTGCCTTCCCGTGCACTGCCTAGCCTTGCGTTGTCGTACCTTAGCCTTGCCTTGCCTGACAGTGCCTTGCCTTGCGTTACCATTTCCTTGCCTTGCCGTGCATTGCCTAACCGTGCTTTGTCGTGCCTTAGCCTTGTTTCACCTTGCCATAGCCTTGCTTGCGTTGCCTTGCTTTGCCTTGCCTTCCTTGCCTTCCGTTACTCTTTCCTTGCCTTGCCGTGCATTGCCTAGCCGTGCGTTGTCGTGCATTAGCCTTGCCTTGCCTCACCGTGCCTTGCCTTGCGTTACCCTTTCCTTGCCTTGCCGTGCATCGCCTAGCCGTGCGTTGTCGTGCCTTAGCCTTGTTTCCCCTTGCTGAGCCGTTCCTTCCATTTCCCTTGCCTTTCCTTGCTTTCCCTTGCCTTCCTTGCCTTCCGTTACTCTTTGCTTGCCTTCCGTGCATTGCCTAGCCTTGCGTTGTCGTGCCTTAGCCTTGCCTCGCCTGACCGTGCCTTGCCTTGCGTTACCCTTTCCTTGCCTGGCCGTGCATTGCCTAGCCGTGCGTTGCCGTGCCTTAGCCTTGTTTCCCCTTGCAGAGCCGTTCCTTCCGTTGCCCTTGCCTTGCCTTGCTTTCCCTTGCCTTCCTTGCCTTCCGTTACTCTTTGCTTGCCTCCCGTTCATTGCCTAGCCTTGCGTTCTCGTGCCTTAGCCTTGTTTCAACTTGCCATAGACTTGCTTGCGTTGCCTTGCTTTGCCTTGCCTTCCTTGCCTTCCGTTACTCTTTCCTTGCCTTCCGTGCATTGCCTAGCCTTGCGTTGTCTTGCCTTAGCCTTTTTTCACCTTGCCATGGACTTGCTTGCTTTGGCTTGCTTTGCCTTGCATTCCTTGCCTTCCGTTACTCTTTGTTTGCCTTCCGTGCATTGCCTAGCCTTGCGTTGTCGTGCCTTAGCCTTGCCTCGCCTGACCGTGCTTTGCCTTGCGTTACCCTTTCCTTGCCTTGCCGTGCATTGCCTAGCCGTGCGTTGTCGTGCATTAGCCTTGCCTTGCCTTACCGTGCCTTGCCTTGCGTTACCCTTTCCTTGCCTGGCCGTGCATTGCCTAGCCGTGCGTGGCCGTTCCTTAGCCTTGTTTCCCCTTGCCTTGCCTTGCTTTGCCTTGCCTTCCTTTCCTTTCGTTACTCTTTCCTTGCCTAGCCGTGCACTGCCTAGCCTTGCGTTGTCGTGCATTAGCCTTGCCTCCCCAAACCGTGCCTTGCCTTGCGTTACCCTTTCCTTGCCTTGCCCTGCATTGCCTAGCCCTGCGTTGTCGTGCCTTAGCCTTGTTTCCCCTTGCCGTGCCGTTTTTTCCCTTGCCCTTACCTTGCCTTCCTTTCCCTTGCTTTCCTTGCCTTCCGTTACTCTTTGCTTACCTTCCGTGCATTGCCTAGACTTGCGTTGTCGTGCCGTAGCCTTACCTCGCCTGACAGTACCTTACCTTGCGTTACGCTTTCCTTGCGTTGCCGTGCATTGCCTAGCCGTGCGTTGTCGTGCCTTAGCCTTGTTTCCCCTTGCCTTGCCGTTCCTTCCGTTACACTTGCCTTGCCTTGCTTTCCCTTGCCTTCCTTGCCTTCCGTTACTCTTTGCTTGCCTTCCGTGCATTGCATAGCCTTGCGTTGTCGTGCCTTAGCCTTGCCTCGCCTGACCGTGCCTTGCCTTGCGTTAGCCTTTCCTTGCCTTGCCGTGCATTGCCTAGCCGTGCGTTGTCGTGCATTAGCCTTGTTTCCCCTTGCCGTGCCGTGCCTTTTGTTACACTTGCATTGCCTGGACTTGCCTTGCCTTCCTTTCCTTCCGTTACTCTTTCCTTACCTTACCGTGCACTGCTTAGCCTTGTGTTGTCGTGCATTAGCCTTGCCTTGCCTGACCGTGCCTTGCCTGGCGTTACCCTTACCTTGCCTTGCTTTCCCTTGCTTTCCTTGCCTTCCGTTACTCTTTGCTTACCTTACGTGCATTGCCTAGCCTTGCGTTGTCGTGCCTTAGCCTTGCCTTGCCTGACAGTGCCTTTCCTTGCGTTACCCTTTCCTTGCCTTGCCGTGCATTGCCTAACCGTGCTTTGTCGTGCCTTAGCCTTGTTTCACCTTGCCATAGCCTTGCTTGCGTTGCCTTGCTTTGCCTTGCCTTCCTTGCCTTCCGTTACTCTTTCCCTGCCTTGCCGTGCATTGCCTAGCCGTGCGTTGTCGTGCATTAGCCTTGCCTTGCCTCACCGTGCCTTGCCTTGCGTTACCCTTTCGTTGCCTTGCCGTGCATCTCCTAGCCGTGCGTTGTCGTGCCTTAGCCTTGTTTCCCCTTGCCGAGCCGTTCCTTCCATTACCCTTACCTTGCCTTGCTTTCCCTTGCTTTCCTTGGCTTCCGTTACTCTTTGCTTACATTCCGTACATTGCCTATCCTTGCGTTGTCGTGCCTTAGCCTTGCCTCGCCTGACAGTGCCTTGCCTTGCGTTACCTTTCCTTGCCTGGCCGTGCATTGCCTAGCCGAGCGTTGCCGTGCCTTAGCCTTGTTTCCCCTTGCAGAGCCGTTCCTTCCGTTACCCTTGCCTTGCCTTGCTTTCCCTTGCCTTCCTTGCCTTCCGTTACTCTTTGCTTGCCTCCCGTGCATTGCCTAGCCTTGCGTTGTCGTGCCTTAGCCTTGTTTCACCTTGTTATAGACTTGCTTGCGTTGCCTTGCTTTGCCTTGCCTTCCTTGCCTTCCGTTACTCTTTGCTTGCCTTCCGTGCATTGCCTAGCCTTTCGTTGTCTTGCCTTCGCCTTTTTTCACCTTGCCATAGCCTTGCTTCCGTTGCCTTGCTTTGCCTTGCATTCCTTGCCTTCCGTTACTCTTTGCTTGCCTTCGGTGCATTGAGTAGCCTTGCGTTGTCGTGCCTTAGCCTTGCCTCGCCTGACCGTGCCTTGCCTTGCGTTACCCTTTCCTTGCCTTGCCGTGCATTGCCTAGCCGTGCGTTGTCGTGCATTAGCCTTGCCTTGCCTTACCGTGCCTTGCCTTGCGTTACCCTTTCCTTGCCTAGACGTGCATTGCCTAGCCGTGCGTGGCCGTTCCTTAGCCTTGTTTCCCCTTGCCGTGCCATGCCTTTTGTTACACTTGCCTTGCCTTGCTTTGCCTTGCCTTCCTTTCCTTTCCTTACTCTTTCCTTGCCTTGCCGTGCACTGCCTAGCCTTGCGTTGTCGTGCATTAGCCTTGCCTTGCCTGACCGTGCCTTGCCTGGCGTTACCATTTCCTTGCCTTGCCCTGCATTGCCTAGCCCTGCGTTTTCATGCCTTAGACTTGTTTCCCCTTGCCGTGCCGTTCTTTCCCTTACCCTTACCTTGCCTTGCTTTCCCTTGCTTTCCTTGCCTTCCGTTACTCTTTGCTTACCTTCCGTGCATTGCCTAGGCTTGCGTTGTCGTGCCTTAGCCTTGCCGCGCCTGACAGTACCTTGCCTTCCGTTACGCTTTCCTTGCGTTGCCGTGCATTGCCTAGCCGTGCGTTGTCGTGCCTTAGCCTTGTTTCCCCTTGCCGTGCCGTTCCTTCCGTTACCCTTGCCTTGCCTTGCTTTCCCTTGCCTTCCTTGCCTTCCGTTACTCTTTGCTTGCCTTCCGTGCATTGCATAGCCTTGCGTTGTCGTGCCTTAGCCTTGCCTCGCTTGACCGTGCCTTGCCTTGCGTTAGCCTTTCCTTGCCTTGCCGTGCATTTCCTAGCCGTGCGTTGTCGTGCATTAGCATTGCCTTGCCTCACCGTGCCTTGCCTTGCGTTACCCTTTCCTTGCCTTGCCCTGCATTGCCTAGCCGTGCGTAGTCGTGCCTTAGCCTTGTTTCCCCTTGCCGTGCCGTGCCTTTTGTTACACTTGCCTTGCCTGGATTTGCCTTGCCTTCCTTTCCTTCCGTTACTCTTTCCTTGCCTTACCGTGCACTGCCTAGCCTTGCGTTGTCGTGCATTAGACTTGCCTTGCCTGACTGTGCCTTGCCTGGCATTACCCTTACCTTGCCTTGCTTTCCCTTGCTTTCCGTGCCTTCCGTTACTCTTTGCTTACCTTACGTACATTGCCTAGCCGTGCGTTGTCGTGCCTTAGCCTTGCCTTGCCTGACAGTGCCTTGCCTTCCGTTACCCTTTCCTTGCCTTGCCGTGCATTGCCTAACCGTGCTTTGTCGTGCCTTAGCCTTGTTTCACCTTGCCATAGCCTTGCTTGCGTTGCCTTGCTTTGCCTTGCCTTCCTTGCCTTCCGTTACCCTTTCCTTGCCTTGCCGTGCATTGCCTCGCCGTGCGTTGTCGTGCCTTAGCCTTGTTTCCCCTTGCCGAGCCGTTCCTTCCATTACCCTTACCTTGCCTTTCTTTCCCTTGCTTTCCTTGGCTTCCGTTACTCTTTGCTTACATTCCTTGCATTGCCTAGCCTTGCGTTGTCGTGCCTTAGCCTTGCCTCGCCTGACAGTGCCTTGCCTTGCGTTACCCTTTCCTTGCCTGGCCGTGCATTGCCTAGCCGTGCGTTGCCGTGCCTTAGCCTTGTTTCCCCTTGCAGAGCCGTTCCTTCCGTTGCCCTTGCCTTGCCTTGCTTTCCCTTGCATTCCTTGCCTTCCGTTACTCTTTGCTTGCCTCCCGTGCATTGCCTAGCCTTGCGTTGTCGTGCCTTAGCCTTGTTTCACCTTGCCATAGACTTGCTTGCGTTGCCTTGCTTTGCCTTGCCTTCCTTGCCTTCCGTTACTCTTTCCTTGCCTTCCGTGCATTGCGTAGCCTTGCGTTGTCTTGCCTTAGCCTTTTTTCACCTTGCCATAGACTTGGTTGCTTTGCCTTGCTTTGCCTTGCCTTCCTTGCCTTCCGTTACTCTTTGCTTGCCTTCCGTGCATTGCCTAGCCTTGCGTTCTCGTGCCTTAGCCTTGCCTCGCCTGACCGTGCCTTGCCTTGCGTTACCCTTTCCTTCCCTTGCCGTGCATTGCCTAGCCGTGTGTTGTCGTGCCGTAGCCTTGTTTCACATTGCCATAGCCTTGCTTGCGTTGCCTTGCTTTGCCTTGCATTCCTTGCCTTCCGTTACTCTTTGCTTGCCTTCCGTGCATTGCCTAGCCTTGCGTTGTCGTGCCTTAGCCTTGCCTCGCCTGACCGTGCCTTGCCTTGCGTTACCCTTTCCTAGCCTTGCCGTGCATTGCCTAGCCGTGCGTTGTCGTGCATTAGCCTTGCCTTGCCTTACCGTGCCTTGCCTTGCGTTACCCTTTCCTTGCCTGGCCGTGCATTGCCTAGCCGTGCGTTGCCGTTCCTTAGCCTTGTTTCCCCTTGCCGTGCCGTGCCTTTTGTTACACTTGCCTTGCCTTGCTTTGCCTTGCCTTCCTTTCCTTTCGTTACTCTTTCCTTGCCTAGCCGTGCACTGCCTAGCCTTGCGTTGTCGTGCCTTAGCCTTGTTTCCCCTTGCCGTGCCGTTCCTTCCGTTACCCTTGCCTTGCCTTGCTTTCCCTTGCCTTCCTTGCCTTCCGTTACTCGTTGCTTGCCTTCCGTGCATTGCATAGCCTTGCGTTGTCGTGCCTTAGCCTTGCCTCGCCTGACCGTGCCTTGCCTTGCGTTAGCCTTTCCTTGCCTTGCCGTGCATTGCCTAGCCGTGCGTTGTCGTGCATTAGCCTTGCCTTGCCTCACCGTGCCTTGCCTTGCGTTACCCTTTCCTTGCCTTGCCGTGCATTGCCTAGCCGTGTGTTGTCGTGCCTTAGCCTTGTTTCCCCTTGCCGTGCCGTGCCTTTTGTTACACTTGCCTTGCCTGGATTTGCCTTGCCTTCCTTGCCTTCCGTTACTCTTTGCTTGCCTTCCGTGCATTGCCTAGCCTTGCGTTGTCGTGCCTTAGCCTTGCCTCGCCTGACCGTGCCTTGCCTTGCGTTACCCTTTCCTTGCCTGGCCGTGCATTGCCTAGCCGTGCGTTGCCGTGCCTTAGCCTTGTTTCCCCTTGCAGAGCCGTTCCTTCCGTTGCCCTTGCCTTGCCTTGCTTTCCCTTGCCTTCCTTGCCTTCCGTTACTCTTTGCTTGCCTCCCGTTCATTGCCTAGCCTTGCGTTCTCGTGCCTTAGCCTTGTTTCAACTTGCCATAGACTTGCTTGCGTTGCCTTGCTTTGCCTTGCCTTCCTTGCCTTCCGTTACTCTTTCCTTGCCTTCCGTGCATTGCCTAGCCTTGCCTTGCCTTGCCTTAGCCTTTTTTCACATTGCCATGGACTTGCTTGCTTTGGCTTGCTTTGCCTTGCCTTCCTTGCCTTCCGTTACTCTTTGTTTGCCTTCCGTGCATTGCCTAGCCTTGCGTTGTCGTGCCTTAGCCTTGCCTCGCCTGACCGTGCTTTGCCTTGCGTTACCCTTTCCTTGCCTTGCCGTGCATTGCCTAGCCGTGCGTTGTCGTGCATTAGCCTTGCCTTGCCTTACCGTGCCTTGCCTTGCGTTACCCTTTCCTTGCCTGGCCGTGCATTGCCTAGCCGTGCGTGGCCGTTCCTTAGCCTTGTTTCCCCTTGCCTTGCCTTGCTTTGCCTTGCCTTCCTTTCCTTTCGTTACTCTTTCCTTGCCTAGCCGTGCACTGCCTAGCCTTGCGTTGTCGTGCATTAGCCTTGCCTCCCCAAACCGTGCCTTGCCTTGCGTTACCCTTTCCTTGCCTTGCCTGCATTGCCTAGCCCTGCGTTGTCGTGCCTTAGCCTTGTTTCCCCTTGCCGTGCCGTTTTTTCCCTTGCCCTTACCTTGCCTTCCTTTCCCTTGCTTTCCTTGCCTTCCGTTACTCTTTGCTTACCTTCCGTGCATTGCCTAGACTTGCGTTGTCGTGCCGTAGCCTTACCTCGCCTGACAGTACCTTACCTTGCGTTACGCTTTCCTTGCGTTGCCGTGCATTGCCTAGCCGTGCGTTGTCGTGCCTTAGCCTTGTTTCCCCTTGCCTTGCCGTTCCTTCCGTTACACTTGCCTTGCCTTGCTTTCCCTTGCCTTCCTTGCCTTCCGTTACTCTTTGCTTGCCTTCCGTGCATTGCATAGCCTTGCGTTGTCGTGCCTTAGCCTTGCCTCGCCTGACCGTGCCTTGCCTTGCGTTAGCCTTTCCTTGCCTTGCCGTGCATTGCCTAGCCGTGCGTTGTCGTGCATTAGCATTGCCTTGCCTCACCGTGCCTTGCCTTGCGTTACCCTTTCCTTGCCTTGCCGTGCATTGCCTAGCCGTGCGTAGTCGTGCCTTAGCCTTGTTTCCCCTTGCCGTGCCGTGCCTTTTGTTACACTTGCCTTGCCTGGATTTGCCTTGCCTTCCTTTCCTTCCGTTACTCTTTCCTTGCCTTACCGTGCACTGCCTAGCCTTGCGTTGTCGTGCATTAGACTTGCCTTGCCTGACTGTGCCTTGCCTGGCATTACCCTTACCTTGCCTTGCTTTCCCTTGCTTTCCGTGCCTTCCGTTACTCTTTGCTTACCTTACGTACATTGCGTAGCCGTGCGTTGTCGTGCCTTAGCCTTGCCTTGCCTGACAGTGCCTTGCCTTGCGTTACCCTTTCCTTGCCTTGCCGTGCATTGCCTAACCGTGCTTTGTCGTGCCTTAGCCTTGTTTCACCTTGCCATAGCCTTGCTTGCGTTGCCTTGCTTTGCCTTGCCTTCCTTGCCTTCCGTTACTCTTTCCTTGCCTTGCCGTGCATTGCCTCGCCGTGCGTTGTCGTGCCTTAGCCTTGTTTCCCCTTGCCGAGCCGTTCCTTCCATTACCCTTACCTTGCCTTTCTTTCCCTTGCTTTCCTTGGCTTCCGTTACTCTTTGCTTACATTCCGTGCATTGCCTAGCCTTGCGTTGTCGTGCCTTAGCCTTGCCTCGCCTGACAGTGCCTTGCCTTGCGTTACCCTTTCCTTGCCTGGCCGTGCATTGCCTAGCCGTGCGTTGCCGTGCCTTAGCCTTGTTTCCCCTTGCAGAGCCGTTCCTTCCGTTGCCCTTGCCTTGCCTTGCTTTCCCTTGCCTTCCTTACCTTCCGTTACTCTTTGCTTGCCTCCCGTGCATTGCCTAGCCTTGCGTTGTCGTGCCTTAGCCTTGTTTCACCTTGCCATAGACTTGCTTGCGTTGCCTTGCTTTGCCTTGCCTTCCTTGCCTTCCGTTACTCTTTCCTTGCCTTCCGTGCATTGCGTAGCCTTGCGTTGTCTTGCCTTAGCCTTTTTTCACCTTGCCATAGACTTGCTTGCTTTGCCTTGCTTTGCCTTGCCTTCCTTGCCTTCCGTTACTCTTTGCTTGCCTTCCGTGCATTGCCTAGCCTTGCGTTCTCGTGCCTTAGCCTTGCCTCGCCTGACCGTGCCTTGCCTTGCGTTACCCTTTCCTTCCCTTGCCGTGCATTGCCTAGCCGTGTGTTGTCGTGCCGTAGCCTTGTTTCACATTGCCATATCCTTGCTTGCATTGCCTTGCTTTGCCTTGCATTCCTTGCCTTCCGTTACTCTTTGCTTGCCTTCCGTGCATTGCCTAGCCTTGCGTTGTCATGCCTTAGCCTTGCCTCGCCTGACCGTGCCTTGCCTTGCGTTACCCTTTACTAGCCTTGCCGTGCATTGCCTAGCCGTGCGTTGTCGTGCATTAGCCTTGCCTTGCCTTACCGTGCCTTGCCTTGCGTTACCCTTTCCTTGCCTGGCCGTGCATTGCCTAGCCGTGCGTTGCCGTTCCTTAGCCTTGTTTCCCCTTGCCGTGCCGTGCCTTTTGTTACACTTGCCTTGCCTTGCTTTGCCTTGCCTTCCTTTCCTTTCGTTACTCTTTCCTTGCCTAGCCGTGCACTGCCTAGCCTTGCGTTGTCGTGCCTTAGCCTTGTTTCCCCTTGCCGTGCCGTTCCTTCCTTTACCCTTGCCTTGCCTTGCTTTCCCTTGCCTTCCTTGCCTTCCGTTACTCGTTGCTTGCCTTCCGTGCATTGCATAGCCTTGCGTTGTCGTGCCTTAGCCTTGCCTCGCCTGACCGTGCCTTGCCTTGCGTTAGCCTTTCCTTGCCTTGCCGTGCATTGCCTAGCCGTGCGTTGCCGTGCATTAGCCTTGCCTTGCCTCACCGTGCCTTGCCTTGCGTTACCCTTTCCTTGCCTTGCCGTGCATTGCCTAGCCGTGTGTTGTCGTGCCTTAGCCTTGTTTCCCCTTGCCGTGCCGTGCCTTTTGTTACACTTGCCTTGCCTGGATTTGCCTTGCCTTCCTTTCCTTCCGTTACTCTTTCCTTGCCTTACCGTGCACTGCCTAGCCTTGCGTTGTCGTGCATTAGCCTTGCATTGCCTGACCGTGCCTTTCCTGGCGTTACCCTTACCTTGCCTTGCTTTCCCTTGCTTTCCTTGCCTTCCGTTACTCTTTGCTTACCTTACGTGCATTGCCTAGACTTGCGTTGTCGTGCCTTAGCCTTGCCTCGCCTGACCGTGCCTTGCCTTGCGTTACCCTTTCCTTGCCTTGCCGTGCATTGCCTAGCCGTGCGTTGTCGTGCATTAGCCTTGCCTTCCCTTACCGTGCCTTGCCTTGCGTTACCCTTTCCTTGCCTGGCCGTGCATTGCCTAGCCGTGCGTTGCCGTTCCTTAGCCTTGTTTCCCCATGCCGTGCCGTGCCTTTTGTTACACTTGCCTTGCCTGGATTTGCCTTGCCTTCCTTTCCTTCCGTTTCTCTTTCCTTGCCTTCCCGTGCACTGCCTAGCCTTGCGTTGTCGTACCTTAGCCTTGCCTTGCCTGACAGTGCCTTGCCTTGCGTTACCCTTTCCTTGCCTTGCCGTGCATTGCCTAACCGTGCTTTGTCGTGCCTTAGCCTTGTTTCACCTTGCCATAGCCTTGCTTGCGTTGCCTTGCTTTGCCTTGCCTTCCTTGCCTTCCGTTACTCTTTGCTTGCCTTCCGTGCATTGCCTAGCCTTGCGTTGTCGTGCCTTAGCCTTGCCTCGCCTGACCGTGCCTTGCCTTGCGTTACCCTTTCCTTGCCTGGCTGTGCATTGCCTAGCCGTGCGTTGCCGTGCCTTAGCCTTGTTTCCCCTTGCAGAGCCGTTCCTTCCGTTGCCCTTGCCTTGCCTTGCTTTCCCTTGCCTTCCTTGCCTTCCGTTACTCTTTGCTTGCCTCCCGTTCATTGCCTAGCCTTGCGTTGTCGTGTCTTAGCCTTGTTTCACCTTGCCATAGACTTGCTTGCGTTGCCTTGCTTTGCCTTGCCTTCCTTGCCGTCCGTTACTCTTTCCTTGCCTTCCGTGCATTGCCTAGCCTTGCTTTGTCTTGCCTTAGCCTTTTTTCACCTTGCCATGGACTTGCTTGCTTTGGCTTGCTTTGCCTTGCATTCCTTGACTTCCGTTACTCTTTGTTTGCCTTCCGTGCATTGCCTAGCCTTGCGTTGTCGTGCCTTAGCCTTGCCTCGCCTGACCGTGCTTTGCCTTGCGTTACCCTTTCCTTGCCTTGCCGTGCATTGCCTAGCCGTGTGTTGTCGTGCCTTAGCCTTGTTTCCCCTTGCCGTGCCGTGCCTTTTGTTACACTTGCCTTGCCTGGATTTGCCTTGCCTTCCTTTCCTTCCGTTACTCTTTCCTTGCCTTACCGTGCACTGCCTAGCCTTGCGTTGTCGTGCATTAGCCTTGCCTTGCCTGACCGTGCCTTGCCTGGCGTTACCCTTACCTTGCCTTGCTTTCCCTTGCTTTCCTTGCCTTCCGTTACTCTTTGCTTACCTTACGTGCATTGCCTAGACTTGCGTTGTCGTGCCTTAGCCTTGCCTCGCCTGACCGTGTCTTGCCTTGCGTTACCCTTTCCTTGCCTTGCCGTGCATTGCGTAGCCGTGCGTTGTCGTGCCTTAGCCTTGCCTTGCCTGACAGTGCCTTGCCTTGCGTTACCCTTTCCTTGCCTTGCCGTGCATTGCCTAACCGTGCTTTGTCGTGCCTTAGCCTTGTTTCACCTTGCCATAGCCTTGCTTGCGTTGCCTTGCTTTGCCTTGCCTTCCTTGCCTTCCGTTACTCTTTCCTTGCCTTGCCGTGCATTGCCTCGCCGTGCGTTGTCGTGCCTTAGCCTTGTTTCCCCTTGCCGAGCCGTTCCTTCCATTACCCTTACCTTGCCTTTCTTTCCCTTGCTTTCCTTGGCTTCCGTTACTCTTTGCTTACATTCCTTGCATTGCCTAGCCTTGCGTTGTCGTGCCTTAGCCTTGCCTCGCCTGACAGTGCCTTGCCTTGCGTTACCCTTTCCTTGCCTGGCCGTGCATTGCCTAGCCGTGCGTTGCCGTGCCTTAGCCTTGTTTCCCCTTGCAGAGCCGTTCCTTCCGTTGCCCTTGCCTTGCCTTGCTTTCCCTTGCCTTCCTTACCTTCCGTTACTCTTTGCTTGCCTCCCGTGCATTGCCTAGCCTTGCGTTGTCGTGCCTTAGCCTTGTTTCACCTTGCCATAGACTTGCTTGCGTTGCCTTGCTTTGCCTTGCCTTCCTTGCCTTCCGTTACTCTTTCCTTGCCTTCCGTGCATTGCGTAGCCTTGGGTTGTCTTGCCTTAGCCTTTTTTCACCTTGCCATAGACTTGCTTGCTTTGCCTTGCTTTGCCTTGCCTTCCTTGCATTCCGTTACTCTTTGCTTGCCTTCCGTGCATTGCCTAGCCTTGCGTTCTCGTGCCTTAGCCTTGCCTCGCCTGACCGTGCCTTGCCTTGCGTTACCCTTTCCTTCCCTTGCCGTGCATTGCCTAGCCGTGTGTTGTCGTGCCGTAGCCTTGTTTCACATTGCCATATCCTTGCTTGCGTTGCCTTGCTTTGCCTTGCATTCCTTGCCTTCCGTTACTCTTTGCTTGCCTTCCGTGCATTGCCTAGCCTTGCGTTGTCGTGCCTTAGCCTTGCCTCGCCTGACCGTGCCTTGCCTTGCGTTACCCTTTCCTAGCCTTGCCGTGCATTGCCTAGCCGTGCGTTGTCGTGCATTAGCCTTGCCTTGCCTTACCGTGCCTTGCCTTGCGTTACCCTTTCCTTGCCTGGCCGTGCATTGCCTAGCCGTGCGTTGCCGTTCCTTAGCCTTGTTTCCCCTTGCCGTGCCGTGCCTTTTGTTACACTTGCCTTGCCTTGCTTTGCCTTGCCTTACTTTCCTTTCGTTACTCTTTCCTTGCCTAGCCGTGCACTGCCTAGACTTGCGTTGTCGTGCCTTAGCCTTGTTTCCCCTTGCCGTGCCGTTCCTTCCGTTACCCTTGCCTTGCCTTGCTTTCCCTTGCCTTCCTTGCCTTCCGTTACTCGTTGCTTGCCTTCCGTGCATTGCATAGCCTTGCGTTGTCGTGCCTTAGCCTTGCCTCGCCTGACCGTGCCTTGCCTTGCGTTAGCCTTTCCTTGCCTTGCCGTGCATTGCCTAGCCGTGCGTTGTCGTGCATTAGCCTTGCCTTGCCTCACCGTGCCTTGCCTTGCGTTACCCTTTCCTTGCCTTGCCGTGCATTGCCTAGCCGTGTGTTGTCGTGCCTTAGCCTTGTTTCCCCTTGCCGTGCCGTGCCTTTTGTTACACTTGCCTTGCCTGGATTTGCCTTGCCTTCCTTTCCTTCCGTTACTCTTTCCTTGCCTTACCGTGCACTGCCTAGCCTTGCGTTGTCGTGCATTAGCCTTGCCTTGCCTGACCGTGCCTTTCCTGGCGTTACCCTTACCTTGCCTTGCTTTCCCTTGCTTTCCTTGCCTTCCGTTACTCTTTGCTTACCTTACGTGCATTGCCTAGACTTGCGTTGTCGTGCCTTAGCCTTGCCTCGCCTGACCGTGTCTTGCCTTGCGTTACCCTTTCCTTGACTTGCCGTGCATTGCCTAGCCGTGCGTTGTCGTGCATTAGCCTTGCCTTCCCTTACCGTGCCTTGCCTTGCGTTACCCTTTCCTTGCCTGGCCGTGCATTGCCTAGCCGTGCCTTGCCGTTCCTTAGCCTTGTTTCCCCATGCCGTGCCGTGCCTTTTGTTACACTTGCCTTGCCTGGATTCGCCTTGCCTTCCTTTCCTTCCGATTCTCTTTCCTTGCCTTCCCGTGCACTGCCTAGCCTTGCGTTGTCGTACCTTAGCCTTGCCTTGCCCGACAGTGCCTTGCCTTGCGTTACCATTTCCTTGCCTTGCCGTGCATTGCCTAACCGTGCGTTGTCGTGCCTTAGCCTTGTTTCTCCTTGCCATAGCCTTGCTTGCGTTGCCTTCCTTTGCCTTGCCTTCCTTGCCTTCCGTTACTCTTTCCTTGCCTTGCCGTGCATTGCCTAGCCGTGCGTTGTCGTGCATTAGCCTTGCCTTGCCTCACCGTGCCTTGCCTTGCGTTACCCTTTCCTTGCCTTGCCGTGCATCGCCTAGCCGTGCGTTGTCGTGCCTTAGCCTTGTTTCCCCTTGCTGAGCCGTTCCTTCCATTACCCTTGCCTTTCCTTGCTTTCCCTTGCCTTCCTTGCCTTCCGTTACTCTTTGCTTGCCTCCCGTGCATTGCCTAGCCTTGCGTTGTCTTGCCTTCGCCTTTTTTCACCTTGCCATAGCCTTGCTTCCGTTGCCTTGCTTTGCCTTGCATTCCTTGCCTTCCGTTACTCTTTGCTTGCCTTCCGTGCATTGCCTAGCCTTGCGTTGTCGTGCCTTAGCCTTGCCTCGCCTGACCGTGCTTTGCCTTGCGTTACCCTTTCCTTGCCTTGCCGTGCATTGCCTAGCCGTGCGTTGTCGTGCATTAGCCTTGCCTTGCCTTACCGTGCCTTGCCTTGCGTTACCCTTTCCTTGCCTAGCCGTGCATTGCCTAGCCGTGCGTGGCCGTTCCTTAGCCTTGTTTCCCCTTGCCGTGCCGTGCCTTTTGTTACACTTGCCTTGCCTTGCTTTGCCTTGCCTTCCTTTCCTTTCCTTACTCTTTCCTTGCCCTGCCGTGCACTGCCTAGCCTTGCGTTGTCGTGCCTTAGCCTTGCCGCGATTGACAGTACCTTGCCTTGCGTTACGCTTTCCTTGCGTTGCCGTGCATTGCCTAGCCGTGCGTTGTCGTGCTTAGCCTTGTTTCCCCTTGCCGTGCCGTTCCTTCCGTTACCCTTGCCTTGCCTTGCTTTCCCTTGCCTTCCTTGCCTTCCGTTACTCTTTGCTTGCCTTCCGTGCATTGCATAGCCTTGCGTTGTCGTGCCTTAGCCTTGCCTCGCTTGACCGTGCCTTGCCTTGCGTTAGCCTTTCCTTGCCTTGCCGTGCATTTCCTAGCCGTGCGTTGTCGTGCCTTAGCCTTGCCTCGCCTGACCGTGCCTTGCCTTGCGTTACCCTTTCCTTGCCTTGCCGTGCATTGCCTAGCCGTGCGTTGTCGTGCATTAGCCTTGCCTTGCCTTACCGTGCCTTGCCTTGCGTTACCCTTTCCTTGCCTGGCCGTGCATTGCCTAGCCGTGCGTTGCCGTTCCTTAGCCTTGTTTCCCCATGCCGTGCCGTGCCTTTTGTTACACTTGCCTTGCCTGGATTTGCCTTGCCTTCCTTTCCTTCCGTTTCTCTTTCCTTGCCTTCCCGTGCACTGCCTAGCCTTGCGTTGTCGTACCTTAGCCTTGCCTTGCCTGACAGTGCCTTGCCTTGCGTTACCCTTTCCTTGCCTTGCCGTGCATTGCCTAACCGTGCTTTGTCGTGCCTTAGCCTTGTTTCACCTTACCATAGACTTGCTTGCGTTGCCTTGCTTTGCCTTGCCTTCCTTGCCTTCCGTTACTCTTTGCTTGCCTTCCGTGCATTGCCTAGCCTTGCGTTGTCGTGCCTTAGCCTTGCCTCGCCTGACCGTGCCTTGCCTTGCGTTACCCTTTCCTTGCCTGGCCGTGCATTGCCTAGCCGTGCGTTGCCGTGCCTTAGCCTTGTTTCCCCTTGCAGAGCCGTTCCTTCCGTTGCCCTTGCCTTGCCTTGCTTTCCCTTGCCTTCCTTGCCTTCCGTTACTCTTTGCTTGCCTCCCGTTCATTGCCTAGCCTTGCGTTGTCGTGTCTTAGCCTTGTTTCACCTTGCCATAGACTTGCTTGCGTTGCCTTGCTTTGCCTTGCCTTCCTTGCCGTCCGTTACTCTTTCCTTGCCTTCCGTGCATTGCCTAGCCTTGCTTTGTCTTGCCTTAGCCTTTTTTCACCTTGCCATGGACTTGCTTGCTTTGGCTTGCTTTGCCTTGCATTCCTTGACTTCCGTTACTCTTTGTTTGCCTTCCGTGCATTGCCTAGCCTTGCGTTGTCGTGCCTTAGCCTTGCCTCGCCTGACCGTGCTTTGCCTTGCGTTACCCTTTCCTTGCCTTGCCGTGCATTGCCTAGCCGTGTGTTGTCGTGCCTTAGCCTTGTTTCCCCTTGCCGTGCCGTGCCTTTTGTTACACTTGCCTTGCCTGGATTTGCCTTGCCTTCCTTTCCTTCCGTTACTCTTTCCTTGCCTTACCGTGCACTGCCTAGCCTTGCGTTGTCGTGCATTAGCCTTGCCTTGCCTGACCGTGCCTTGCCTGGCGTTACCCTTACCTTGCCTTGCTTTCCCTTGCTTTCCTTGCCTTCCGTTACTCTTTGCTTACCTTACGTGCATTGCCTAGACTTGCGTTGTCGTGCCTTAGCCTTGCCTCGCCTGACCGTGTCTTGCCTTGCGTTACCCTTTCCTTGCCTTGCCGTGCATTGCGTAGCCGTGCGTTGTCGTGCCTTAGCCTTGCCTTGCCTGACAGTGCCTTGCCTTGCGTTACCCTTTCCTTGCCTTGCCGTGCATTGCCTAACCGTGCTTTGTCGTGCCTTAGCCTTGTTTCACCTTGCCATAGCCTTGCTTGCGTTGCCTTGCTT
>NW_027422456.1:0-76627 GCF_037893015.1 Macrotis lagotis
AAAGCACGGTCAGGCGAGGCAACGCTAAGGCACGACAACGCAAGGCTAGGCAATGCACGGAAGGCAAGCAAAGTGTAACGGAAGGTAAGGAAGGCAAGGGAAAGGAAGGAAAGGCAAGTGTAACGGAAGGAACGGCACCGCAAGGGGAAACAAGGCTAAGGCACGACAACGCACGGCTAGGCAATGCACGGAAAGGCAAGGAAAGGGTAACGCATGGGAAAGCACGGTCAGGCGATGCAAGGCTAAGGCATGACAACGCAAGGCTAGGCAATGCACGGAAAGCAAGCAAAGAGTAACGGAACGCAAGGAAGGCAAGGGAAAGCAAGGGGAAGGCAAGGGTAACGGAAGGAACGGCACGGCAAGGGGTAACAAGGCTAAGGCACGACACCGAACGCTAGGCAATGAACGGCAAGGCAAGGAAAGGGTAACGCATGGGAAAGCACGGTCAGGCGAGGCAAGGCTAAGGCACGACAACGCAAGGCTAGGCAATGCACGGAAGGCAAGCAAAGAGTAACGGAAGGTAAGGAAGGCAAGGGAAAGCAAGGAAAGGCAAGTGTAACGGAAGGAACGGCACGGCAAGGGGAAACAAGGCTAAGGCACGACAACGCACGCTAGGCAATGCACGGCAAGGCAAGGAAAGGGTAACGCATGGGAAAGCACGGTCAGGCGAGCCAAGGCTAAGGCATGACAACGCAAGGCTAGGCAATGCACGGAAAGCAAGCAAAGAGTAACGGAACGCAAGGAAGGCAAGGGAAAGCAAGGGAAGGCAAGGGTAACGGAAGGAACGGCACGGCAAGGGGTAAGAAGGCTAAGGCACGACAACGCAGGGCTAGGCAATGCACGGCAAGGCAAGGAAAGGGTAACGCAGGGGAAGGCACGGTCAGGTGAGGCAAGGATAAGGCACGACAATGCAAGGCTAGGCAATGCACGGCCAGGCAAGGAAAGAGTAACGGAAGGAAAGGAAGGCAAGGCAAAGCCAGGCAAGGCAAGTGTAACAAAAGGCACGCCACGGCAAGGGGAATCAAGGCTAAGGCACGACAACGCACGGCTAGGCAATGCACGGCAAGGCAAGGAAAGGGTAACGCAAGGCAAGGCACGGTGAGGCTAGGCAAGGCTAATGCACGACAACGCAAGGCTAGGCAATGCACGACAATGCAAGGAAAGCTTAAAGCAAAGGAAGGCACGGTCAGGCGAGATAAGGCTAAGGCACGACAACGCAAGGCTAGGCAATGCACGGCAAGGCAAGCAAAGGGTAACGCAAGGAAAGGCACGGTGAGGCTAGGCAAGGCTAATGCACGAAAACGCAAGGCTAGGCGATGCACGACAATGCAAGGAAAGCTTAAAGCAAAGGAAGGCAAGGTCTGGCGAGATAAGGCTAAGGCACGACAACGCAAGGCTAGGAAATTCAGGGAAGGCAAGCAAAGAGTAACGGAAGGTAAGGAAGGCAAGGAAAAGGAAGGAAAGGCCAGGGTAACAGAAGGAACGGCACGGTAAGGGGAAACAAGTCTAAGGCACGACACCGAACGCTAGGCAATGAACGGCAAGGCAAGGAAAGGGTAACGCATTTGAAAGCACGGTGAGGCGAGGCAACGCTAAGGCACGACAACGCAAGGCTAGGCAATGCACGGAAGGCAAGCAAAGTGTAACGGAAGGTAAGGAAGGCAATGGAAAGGAAGGAAAGGCAAGTGTAACGGAAGGAACGGCACGGCAAGGGGAAACAAGGCTAAGGTACGACAACGCACGGCTAGGCAATGCACGGAAAGGCAAGGAAAGGGTAACGCATGGGAAAGCACGGTCAGGCGATGCAAGGCTAAGGCATGACAACGCAAGGCTAGGCAATGCACGGAAAGCAAGCAAAGAGTAACGGAACGCAAGGAAGGCAAGGGAAAGCAAGGGAAGGCAAGGGTAACGGAAGGAACGGCACGGCAAGGGGTAACAAGGCTAAGGCACGGCAACGCAGGGCTAGGCAATGCCCGGCAAGGCAAGGAAAGGGTAACGCAGGGGAAGGCACGGTCAGGTGAGGCAAGGATAAGGCACGACAATGTAAGGCTAGGCAATGCACGGCAAGGCAAGGAAAGAGTAACGGAAGGAAAGGAAGGCAAGGCAAAGCCAGGCAAGGCAAGTGTAACAAAAGGCACGCCAAGGCAAGGGGAAACAAGGCTAAGGCACGACAACGCACGGCTAGGCAATGCACGGCAAGGCAAGGAAAGGGTAACGCAAGGCAAGACACGGTGAGGCTAGGCAAGGCTAATGCACGACAACGCAAGGCTAGGCAATGTACGACAATGCAAGGAAAGCTTAAAGCAAAGGAAGGCACGGTCAGGCGAGATAAGGCTAAGGCACGACAACGCAAGGCTAGGCAATGCAGGGAAGGGAAGCAAAGAGTAACGGAAGTTAAGCAAGCCAAGGAAAAGCAAGGAAAGGCAAGGGTAACGGAAGGAACTGCACGGCAAGGGGAAACAAGGCTAAGGCACGGCAACGCAGGCTGGGCAATGCACGGCAAGGCAAGGAAAGGGTAACGCATGGGAAAGCACGTTCAGGCGAGGCAAGGCTAAGGCACGACAACGCAAGGCTAGGCAATGCACGGAAGGCAAGCAAAGAGTAACGCAAGGTAAGGAAGGCAAGGGAAAGCAAAGAAAGGCAAGTGTAACGGAAGGAACGGCACGGCAAGGGGAAACAAGGCTAAGGCACGACAACGCAGGGCTAGGCAATGCACGGCAAGGCAAGGAAAGGGTAACGCAGGGGAAGGCACGGTCAGGTGAGGCAAGGATAAGGCACGACAATGCAAGGCTAGGCAATGCACGGCAAGGCAAGGAAAGAGTAACGGAAGGAAAGGAAGGCAAGGCAAAGCCAGGCAAGGCAAGTGTAACAAAAGGCACGCCACGGCAAGGGGAATCAAGGCTAAGGCACGACAACGCACGGCTAGGCAATGCACGGCAAGGCAAGGAAAGGGTAACGCAAGGCAAGGAACGGTGAGGCTAGGCAAGGCTAATGCACGACAACGCAAGGCTAGGCAATGCACGACAATGCAAGGAAAGCTTAAAGCAAAGGAAGGCACGGTCAGGCGAGATAAGGCTTAGGCACGACAACGCAAGTCTAGGCAATGCACGGAAGGCAAGCAAAGAGTAACGGAAGGTAAGGAAGGCAAGGGAAAGCAAAGAAAGGCAAGTGTAACGGAAGGAACGGCACGGCAAGGGGAAACAAGGCTAAGGCACGACAACGCACGCTAGGCAATGCACGGCAAGGCAAGGAAAGGGTAACGCATGGGAAAGCACGGTCAGGCGAGGCAAGCCTAAGGCATGACAACGCAAGGCTAGGCAATGCACGGAAAGCAAGCAAAGAGTAACGGAACGCAAGGAATGCAAGGGAAAGCAAGGGAAGGCAAGAGTAACGGAAGGAACGGCACGGGAAGGGGTAACAAGGCTAAGGCACGACAACGCACGCTAGGCAATTCACGGCAAGGCAAGGAAAGGGTAACGCATGGGAAAGCACGGTCAGGCGAGGCAAGGCTAAGGCACGACAATGCAAGACTAGGAAATTCAGGGAAGGCAAGCAAAGAGTAACGGAAGGTAAGGAAGGCAAGGAAAAGCAAGGAAAGGCAAGGGTAACGGAAGGAACGGCACGGCAAGGGGGAACAAGTCTAAGGCACGACACCGAACGCTAGGCAATGAACGGCAAGGCAAGGAAAGGGTAACGCATGGGAAAGCACGGTCAGGCGAGGCAAGGCTAAGGCACGAGAACGCAAGGCTAGGCAATGCACGGAAGGCAAGCAAAGAGTAACGGAAGGTAAGGAAGGCAAGGGAAAGCAAGGAAAGGCAAGTGTAACGGAAGGAACGGCACGGCAAGGGGAAACAAGTCTAAGGCACGACAACGCACGCTAGGCAATGCACGGCAAGGCAAGGAAAGGGTAACGCATGGGAAAGCACGGTCAGGCGAGGCAAGGCTAAGGCATGACAACGCAAGGCTAGGCAATGCACGGAAAGCAAGCAAAGAGTAACGGAACGCAAGGAAGGCAAGGGAAAGCAAGGGAAGGCAAGGGTAACGGAAGGAACGGCACGGCAAGGGGTAAGAAGGCTAAGGCACGACAACGCAGGGCTAGGCAATGCACGGCAAGGCAAGGAAAGGGTAACGCAGGGGAAGGCACGGTCAGGTGAGGCAAGGATAAGGCACGACAATGCAAGGCTAGGCAATGCACGGCAAGGCAAGGAAAGAGTAACGGAAGGAAAGGAAGGCAAGGCAAAGCCAGGCAAGGCAAGTGTAACAAAAGGCACGCCACGGCAAGGGGAATCAAGGCTAAGGCACGACAACGCACGGCTAGGCAATGCACGGCAAGGCAAGGAAAGGGTAACGCAAGGCAAGGCACGGTGAGGCTAGGCAAGGCTAATGCACGACAACGCAAGGCTAGGCAATGCACGACAATGCAAGGAAAGCTTAAAGCAAAGGAAGGCACGGTCAGGCGAGATAAGGCTTAGGCACGACAACGCAAGGCTAGGCAATGCACGGAAGGCAAGCAAAGAGTAACGGAAGGTAAGGAAGGCAAGGGAAAGCAAAGAAAGGCAAGTGTAACGGAAGGAACGGCACGGCAAGGGGAAACAAGTCTAAGGCACGACAACGCACGCTAGGCAATGCACGGCAAGGCAAGGAAAGGGTAACGCATGGGAAAGCACGGTCAGGCGAGGCAAGCCTAAGGCATGACAACGCAAGGCTAGGCAATGCACGGAAAGCAAGCAAAGAGTAACGGAACGCAAGGAAGGCAAGGGAAAGCAAGGGAAGGCAAGGGTAACGGAAGGAACGGCACGGGACGGGGTAACAAGGCTAAGGCACGACAACGCACGCTAGGCAATGCACGGCAAGGCAAGGAAAGGGTAACGCATGGGAAAGCACGGTCAGGCGAGGCAAGGCTAAGGCACGACAACGCAAGGCTAGGAAATTCAGGGAAGGCAAGCAAAGAGTAACGGAAGGTAAGGAAGGCAAGGAAAAGCAAGGAAACGCAAGGGTAACGGAAGGAACGGCACGGCAAGGGGGAACAAGTCTAAGGCACGACACCGAATGCTAGGCAATGAACGGCAAGGCAAGGAAAGGGTAACGCATGGGAAAGCACGGTCAGGCGAGGCAAGGCTAAGGCACGACAACGCAAGGCTAGGCAATGCACGGAAGGCAAGCAAAGAGTAACGGAAGGTAAGGAAGGCAAGGGAAAGCAAGGAAAGGCAAGTGTAACGGAAGGAACGGCACGGCAAGGGGAAACAAGGCTAAGGCACGACAACGCACGCTAGGCAATGCACGGCAAGGCAAGGAAAGGGTAACGCATGGGAAAGCACGGTCAGGCGAGGCAAGGCTAAGGCATGACAACGCAAGCCTAGGCAATGCACGGAAAGCAAGCAAAGAGTAACGGAACGCAAGGAAGGCAAGGGAAAGCAAGGGAAGGCAAGGGTAACGGAAGGAACGGCACGGCAAGGGGTAAGAAGGCTAAGGCACGACAACGCAGGGCTAGGCAATGCACGGCAAGGCAAGGAAAGGGTAACGCAGGGGAAGGCACGGTCAGGTGAGGCAAGGATAAGGCACGACAATGCAAGGCTAGGCAATGCACGGCCAGGCAAGTAAAGAGTAACGGAAGGAAAGGAAGGCAAGGCAAAGCCAGGCAAGGCAAGTGTAACAAAAGGCACGCCACGGCAAGGGGAGTCAAGGCTAAGGCACGACAACGCACGGCTAGGCAATGCACGGCAAGGCAAGGAAAGGGTAACGCAAGGCAAGGCACGGTGAGGCTAGGCCAGGCTAATGCACGACAACGAAAGGCTAGGCAATGCACGACAATGTAAGGAAAGCATAAAGCAAAGGAAGGCACGGTCAGGCGAGATAAGGCTAAGGCACGACATCGCAAGGCTAGGCAATGCACGGCAAGGCAAGCAAAGGGTAACGCAAGGAAAGGCACGGTAAGGCTAGGCAAGGCTAATGCACGAAAACGCAAGGCTAGGCGATGCACGACAATGCAAGGAAAGCTTAAAGCAAAGGAAGGCAAGGTCAGGCGAGATAAGGCTAAGGCACGACAACGCAAGGCTAGGAAATTCAGGGAAGGCAAGCAAAGAGTAACGGAAGGTAAGCAAGGCAAGGAAAAGGAAGGAAAGGCCAGGGTAACAGAAGGAACGGCACGGTAAGGGGAAACAAGTCTAAGGCACGACACCGAACGCTAGGCAATGAACGGCAAGGCAAGGAAAGGGTAACGCATTTGAAAGCACGGTCAGGCGAGGCAACGCTAAGGCACGACAACGCAAGGCTAGGCAATGCACGGAAGGCAAGCAAAGTGTAACGGAAGGTAAGGAAGGCAAGGGAAAGGAAGGAAAGGCAAGTGTAACGGAAGGAACGGCACCGCAAGGGGAAACAAGGCTAAGGCACGACAACGCACGGCTAGGCAATGCACGGAAAGGCAAGGAAAGGGTAATGCATGGGAAAGCACGGTCAGGCGATGCAAGGCTAAGGCATGACAACGCAAGGCTAGGCAATGCACGGAAAGCAAGTAAAGAGTAACGGAACGCAAGGAAGGCAAGGGAAAGCAAGGGAAGGCAAGGGTAACGGAAGGAACGGCACGGCAAGGGGTAACAAGGCTAAGGCACGGCAACGCAGGGCTAGGCAATGCCCGGCAAGGCAAGGAAAGGGTAACGCAGGGGAAGGCACGGTCAGGTGAGGCAAGGATAAGGCACGACAATGTAAGGCTAGGCAATGCACGGCAAGGCAAGGAAAGGGTAACGCAGGGGAAGGCACGGTCAGGTGAGGCAAGGATAAGGCACGACAATGCAAGGCTAGGCAATGCACGGCCAGGCAAGGAAAGAGTAACGGAAGGAAAGGAAGGCAAGGCAAAGCCAGGCAAGGCAAGTGTAACAAAAGGCACGCCACGGCAAGGGGAATCAAGGCTAAGGCACGACAACGCACGGCTAGGCAATGCACGGCAAGGCAAGGAAAGGGTAACGCAAGGCAAGGCACGGTGAGGCTAGGCAAGGCTAATGCACGACAACGCAAGGCTAGGCAATGCACGACAATGCAAGGAAAGCTTAAAGCAAAGGAAGGCACGGTCAGGCGAGATAAGGCTAAGGCACGACAACGCAAGGCTAGGCAATGCACGGCAAGGCAAGCAAAGGGTAACGCAAGGAAAGGCACGGTGAGGCTAGGCAAGGCTAATGCACGAAAACGCAAGGCTAGGCGATGCACGACAATGCAAGGAAAGCTTAAAGCAAAGGAAGGCAAGGTCAGGCGAGATAAGGCTAAGGCACGACAACGCAAGGCTAGGAAATTCAGGGAAGGCAAGCAAAGAGTAACGGAAGGTAAGCAAGGCAAGGAAAAGGAAGGAAAGGCCAGGGTAACAGAAGGAACGGCACGGCAAGGGGAAACAAGTCTAAGGCACGACACCGAACGCTAGGCAATGAACGGCAAGGCAAGGAAAGGGTAACGCATTTGAAAGCACGGTCAGGCGAGGCAACGCTAAGGCACGACAACGCAAGGCTAGGCAATGCACGGAAGGCAAGCAAAGTGTAACGGAAGGTAAGGAAGGCAATGGAAAGGAAGGAAAGGCAAGTGTAACGGAAGGAACGGCACGGCAAGGGGAAACAAGGCTAAGGCACGACAACGCACGGCTAGGCAATGCACGGAAAGGCAAGGAAAGGGTAACGCATGGGAAAGCACGGTCAGGCGATGCAAGGCTAAGGCATGACAACGCAAGGCTAGGCAATGCACGGAAAGCAAGCAAAGAGTAACGGAACGCAAGGAAGGCAAGGGAAAGCAAGGGAAGGCAAGGGTAACGGAAGGAACGGCACGGCAAGGGGTAACAAGGCTAAGGCACGGCAACGCAGGGCTAGGCAATGCCCGGCAAGGCAAGGAAAGGGTAACGCAGGGGAAGGCACGGTCAGGTGAGGCAAGGATAAGGCACGACAATGTAAGGCTAGGCAATGCACGGCAAGGCAAGGAAAGAGTAACGGAAGGAAAGGAAGGCAAGTCAAAGCCAGGAAAGGCAAGTGTAACAAAAGGCACGCCACGGCAAGGGGAAACAAGGCTAAGGCACGACAACGCACGGCTAGGCAATGCACGGCAAGGCAAGGAAAGGGTAACGCAAGGCAAGGCACGGTGAGGCTAGGCAAGGCTAATGCACGACAACGCAAGGCTAGACAATGCACGACAATGCAAGGAAAGCTTAAAGCAAAGGAAGGCACGGTCAGGCGAGATAAGGCTAAGGCACGACAACGCAAGGCTAGGCAATGCAGGGAAGGGAAGCAAAGAGTAACGGAAGTTAAGCAAGCCAAGGAAAAGCAAGGAAAGGCAAGGGTAACGGAAGGAACTGCACGGCAAGGGGAAACAAGGCTAAGGCACGGCAACGCAGGCTGGGCAATGCACGGCAAGGCAAGGAAAGGGTAACGCATGGGAAAGCACGTTCAGGCGAGGCAAGGCTAAGGCACGACAACGCAAGGCTAGGCAATGCACGGAAGGCAAGCAAAGAGTAACGCAAGGTAAGGAAGGCAAGGGAAAGCAAAGAAAGGCAAGTGTAACGGAAGGAACGGCACGGCAAGGGGAAACAAGGCTAAGGCACGACAACGCACGCTAGGCAATGCACGGCAAGGCAAGGAAAGGGTAACGCATGGGAAAGCACGGTCAGGCGAGCCAAGGCTAAGGCATGACAACGCAAGGCTAGGCAATGCACGGAAAGCAAGCAAAGAGTAACGGAACGCAAGGAAGGCAAGGGAAAGCAAGGGAAGGCAAGGGTAACGGAAGGAACGGCACGGCAAGGGGTAAGAAGGCTAAGGCACGACAACGCAGGGCTAGGCAATGCACGGCAAGGCAAGGAAAGGGTAACGCAGGGGAAGGCACGGTCAGGTGAGGCAAGGATAAGGCACGACAATGCAAGGCTAGGCAATGCACGGCCAGGCAAGGAAAGAGTAACGGAAGGAAAGGAAGGCAAGGCAAAGCCAGGCAAGGCAAGTGTAACAAAAGGCACGCCACGGCAAGGGGAATCAAGGCTAAGGCACGACAACGCACGGCTAGGCAATGCACGGCAAGGCAAGGAAAGGGTAACGCAAGGCAAGGCACGGTGAGGCTAGGCAAGGCTAATGCACGACAACGCAAGGCTAGGCAATGCACGACAATGCAAGGAAAGCTTAAAGCAAAGGAAGGCACGGTCAGGCGAGATAAGGCTAAGGCACGACAACGCAAGGCTAGGCAATGCACGGCAAGGCAAGCAAAGGGTAACGCAAGGAAAGGCACGGTGAGGCTAGGCAAGGCTAATGCACGAAAACGCAAGGCTAGGCGATGCACGACAATGCAAGGAAAGCTTAAAGCAAAGGAAGGCAAGGTCAGGCGAGATAAGGCTAAGGCACGACAACGCAAGGCTAGGAAATTCAGGGAAGGCAAGCAAAGAGTAACGGAAGGTAAGGAAGGCAAGGAAAAGGAAGGAAAGGCCAGGGTAACAGAAGGAACGGCACGGCAAGGGGAAACAAGTCTAAGGCACGACACCGAACGCTAGGCAATGAACGGCAAGGCAAGGAAAGGGTAACGCATTTGAAAGCACGGTCAGGCGAGGCAACGCTAAGGCACGACAACGCAAGGCTAGGCAATGCACGGAAGGCAAGCAAAGTGTAACGGAAGGTAAGGAAGGCAATGGAAAGGAAGGAAAGGCAAGTGTAACGGAAGGAACGGCACGGCAAGGGGAAACAAGGCTAAGGCACGACAACGCACGGCTAGGCAATGCACGGAAAGGCAAGGAAAGGGTAACGCATGGGAAAGCACGGTCAGGCGATGCAAGGCTAAGGCATGACAACGCAAGGCTAGGCAATGCACGGAAAGCAAGCAAAGAGTAACGGAACGCAAGGAAGGCAAGGGAAAGCAAGGGAAGGCAAGGGTAACGGAAGGAACGGCACGGCAAGGGGTAACAAGGCTAAGGCACGGCAACGCAGGGCTAGGCAATGCCCGGCAAGGCAAGGAAAGGGTAACGCAGGGGAAGGCACGGTCAGGTGAGGCAAGGATAAGGCACGACAATGTAAGGCTAGGCAATGCACGGCAAGGCAAGGAAAGAGTAACGGAAGGAAAGGAAGGCAAGGCAAAGCCAGGAAAGGCAAGTGTAACAAAAGGCACGCCACGGCAAGGGGAAACAAGGCTAAGGCACGACAACGCACGGCTAGGCAATGCACGGCAAGGCAAGGAAAGGGTAACGCAAGGCAAGGCACGGTGAGGCTAGGCAAGGCTAATGCACGACAACGCAAGGCTAGGCAATGTACGACAATGCAAGGAAAGCTTAAAGCAAAGGAAGGCACGGTCAGGCGAGATAAGGCTAAGGCACGACAACGCAAGGCTAGGCAATGCAGGGAAGGGAAGCAAAGAGTAACGGAAGGTAAGCAAGCCAAGGAAAAGCAAGGAAAGGCAAGGGTAACGGAAGGAACTGCACGGCAAGGGGAAACAAGGCTAAGGCACGGCAACGCAGGCTGGGCAATGCACGGCAAGGCAAGGAAAGGGTAACGCATGGGAAAGCACGTTCAGGCGAGGCAAGGCTAAGGCACGACAACGCAAGGCTAGGCAATGCACGGAAGGCAAGCAAAGAGTAACGCAAGGTAAGGAAGGCAAGGGAAAGCAAAGAAAGGCAAGTGTAACGGAAGGAACGGCACGGCAAGGGGAAACAAGGCTAAGGCACGACAACGCAGGGCTAGGCAATGCACGGCAAGGCAAGGAAAGGGTAACGCAGGGGAAGGCACGGTCAGGTGAGGCAAGGATAAGGCACGACAATGCAAGGCTAGGCAATGCACGGCAAGGCAAGGAAAGAGTAACGGAAGGAAAGGAAGGCAAGGGAAAGCAAGGAAAGGCAAGTGTAACGGAAGGAACGGCACGGCAAGGGGAAACAAGGCTAAGGCACGACAACGCACGGCTAGGCAATGCACGGCAAGGCAAGGAAAGGGTAACGCATGGGAAAGCACGGTCAGGCGAGGCAAGGCTAAGGCATGACAACGCAAGGCTAGGCAATGCACGGAAAGCAAGCAAAGAGTAACGGAACGCAAGGAAGGCAAGGGAAAGCAAGGGAAGGCAAGGGTAACGGAAGGAACGGCACGGCAAGGGGTAAGAAGGCTAAGGCACGACAACGCAGGGCTAGGCAATGCACGGCAAGGCAAGGAAAGGGTAACGCAGGGGAAGGCACGGTCAGGTGAGGCAAGGATAAGGCACGACAATGCAAGGCTAGGCAATGCACGGCAAGGCAAGGAAAGAGTAACGGAAGGAAAGGAAGGCAAGGCAAAGCCAGGCAAGGCAAGTGTAACAAAAGGCACGCCACGGCAAGGGGAATCAAGGCTAAGGCACGACAACGCACGGCTAGGCAATGCACGGCAAGGCAAGGAAAGGGTAACGCAAGGCAAGGCACGGTGAGGCTAGGCAAGGCTAATGCACGACAACGCAAGGCTAGGCAATGCACGACAATGCAAGGAAAGCTTAAAGCAAAGGAAGGCACGGTCAGGCGAGATAAGGCTAAGGCACGACAACGCAAGGCTAGGCAATGCACGGCAAGGCAAGCAAAGGGTAACGCAAGGAAAGGCACGGTGAGGCTAGGCAAGGCTAATGCACGAAAACGCAAGGCTAGGCGATGCACGACAATGCAAGGAAAGCTTAAAGCAAAGGAAGGCAAGGTCAGGCGAGATAAGGCTAAGGCACGACAACGCAAGGCTAGGAAATTCAGGGAAGGCAAGCAAAGAGTAACGGAAGGTAAGGAAGGCAAGGAAAAGGAAGGAAAGGCCAGGGTAACAGAAGGAACGGCACGGCAAGGGGAAACAAGTCTAAGGCACGACACCGAACGCTAGGCAATGAACGGCAAGGCAAGGAAAGGGTAACGCATTTGAAAGCACGGTCAGGCGAGGCAACGCTAAGGCACGACAACGCAAGGCTAGGCAATGCACGGAAGGCAAGCAAAGTGTAACGGAAGGTAAGGAAGGCAATGGAAAGGAAGGAAAGGCAAGTGTAACGGAAGGAACGGCACGGCAAGGGGAAACAAGGCTAAGGCACGACAACGCACGGCTAGGCAATGCACGGAAAGGCAAGGAAAGGGTAACGCATGGGAAAGCACGGTCAGGCGATGCAAGGCTAAGGCATGACAACGCAAGGCTAGGCAATGCACGGAAAGCAAGCAAAGAGTAACGGAACGCAAGGAAGGCAAGGGAAAGCAAGGGAAGGCAAGGGTAACGGAAGGAACGGCACGGCAAGGGGTAACAAGGCTAAGGCACGGCAACGCAGGGCTAGGCAATGCCCGGCAAGGCAAGGAAAGGGTAACGCAGGGGAAGGCACGGTCAGGTGAGGCAAGGATAAGGCACGACAATGTAAGGCTAGGCAATGCACGGCAAGGCAAGGAAAGAGTAACGGAAGGAAAGGAAGGCAAGGCAAAGCCAGGCAAGGCAAGTGTAACAAAAGGCACGCCACGGCAAGGGGAAACAAGGCTAAGGCACGACAACGCACGGCTAGGCAATGCACGGCAAGGCAAGGAAAGGGTAACGCAAGGCAAGGCACGGTGAGGCTAGGCAAGGCTAATGCACGACAACGCAAGGCTAGGCAATGCACGACAATGCAAGGAAAGCTTAAAGCAAAGGAAGGCACGGTCAGGCGAGATAAGGCTAAGGCACGACAACGCAAGGCTAGGCAATGCAGGGAAGGGAAGCAAAGAGTAACGGAAGTTAAGCAAGCCAAGGAAAAGCAAGGAAAGGCAAGGGTAACGGAAGGAACTGCACGGCAAGGGGAAACAAGGCTAAGGCACGGCAACGCAGGCTGGGCAATGCACGGCAAGGCAAGGAAAGGGTAACGCATGGGAAAGCACGTTCAGGCGAGGCAAGGCTAAGGCACGACAACGCAAGGCTAGGCAATGCACGGAAGGCAAGCAAAGAGTAACGCAAGGTAAGGAAGGCAAGGGAAAGCAAAGAAAGGCAAGTGTAACGGAAGGAACGGCACGGCAAGGGGAAACAAGGCTAAGGCACGACAACGCAGGGCTAGGCAATGCACGGCAAGGCAAGGAAAGGGTAACGCATGGGAAAGCACGGTCAGGCGAGGCAAGGCTAAGGCACGACAATGCAAGGCTAGGCAATGCACGGAAGGCAAGCAAAGAGTAACGGAAGGTAAGGAAGGCAAGGGAAAGCAAGGAAAGGCAAGTGTAACGGAAGGAACGGCACGGCAAGGGGAAACAAGGCTAAGGCACGACAACGCACGCTAGGCAATGCACGGCAAGGCAAGGAAAGGGTAACGCATGGGAAAGCACGGTCAGGCGAGGCAAGGCTAAGGCATGACAACGCAAGGCTAGGCAATGCACGGAAAGCAAGCAAAGAGTAACGGAACGCAAGGAAGGCAAGGGAAAGCAAGGGAAGGCAAGGGTAACGGAAGGAACGGCACGGCAAGGGGTAAGAAGGCTAAGGCACGACAACGCAGGGCTAGGCAATGCACGGCAAGGCAAGGAAAGGGTAACGCAGGGGAAGGCACGGTCAGGTGAGGCAAGGATAAGGCACGACAATGCAAGGCTAGGCAATGCACGGCCAGGCAAGGAAAGAGTAACGGAAGGAAAGGAAGGCAAGGCAAAGCCAGGCAAGGCAAGTGTAACAAAAGGCACGCCACGGCAAGGGGAATCAAGGCTAAGGCACGACAACGCACGGCTAGGCAATGCACGGCAAGGCAAGGAAAGGGTAACGCAAGGCAAGGCACGGTGAGGCTAGGCAAGGCTAATGCACGACAACGCAAGGCTAGGCAATGCACGACAATGCAAGGAAAGCTTAAAGCAAAGGAAGGCACGGTCAGGCGAGAAAAGGCTAAGGCACGACAACGCAAGGCTAGGCAATGCACGGCAAGGCAAGCAAAGGGTAACGCAAGGAAAGGCACGGTGAGGCTAGGCAAGGCTAATGCACGAAAACGCAAGGCTAGGCGATGCACGACAATGCAAGGAAAGCTTAAAGCAAAGGAAGGCAAGGTCAGGCGAGATAAGGCTAAGGCACGACAACGCAAGGCTAGGAAATTCAGGGAAGGCAAGCAAAGAGTAACGGAAGGTAAGCAAGGCAAGGAAAAGGAAGGAAAGGCCAGGGTAACAGAAGGAACGGCACGGCAAGGGGAAACAAGTCTAAGGCACGACACCGAACGCTAGGCAATGAACGGCAAGGCAAGGAAAGGGTAACGCATTTGAAAGCACGGTCAGGCGAGGCAACGCTAAGGCACGACAACGCAAGGCTAGGCAATGCACGGAAGGCAAGCAAAGTGTAACGGAAGGTAAGGAAGGCAATGGAAAGGAAGGAAAGGCAAGTGTAACGGAAGGAACGGCACGGCAAGGGGAAACAAGGCTAAGGTACGACAACGCACGGCTAGGCAATGCACGGAAAGGCAAGGAAAGGGTAACGCATGGGAAAGCACGGTCAGGCGATGCAAGGCTAAGGCATGACAACGCAAGGCTAGGCAATGCACGGAAAGCAAGCAAAGAGTAACGGAACGCAAGGAAGGCAAGGGAAAGCAAGGGAAGGCAAGGGTAACGGAAGGAACGGCACGGCAAGGGGTAACAAGGCTAAGGCACGGCAACGCAGGGCTAGGCAATGCCCGGCAAGGCAAGGAAAGGGTAACGCAGGGGAAGGCACGGTCGGGTGAGGCAAGGATAAGGCACGACAATGTAAGGCTAGGCAATGCACGGCAAGGCAAGGAAAGAGTAACGGAAGGAAAGGAAGGCAAGTCAAAGCCAGGAAAGGCAAGTGTAACAAAAGGCACGCCACGGCAAGGGGAAACAAGGCTAAGGCACGACAACGCACGGCTATGCAATGCACGGCAAGGCAAGGAAAGGGTAACGCAAGGCAAGGCACGGTGAGGCTAGGCAAGGCTAATGCACGACAACGCAAGGCTAGGCAATGCACGACAATGCAAGGAAAGCTTAAAGCAAAGGAAGGCACGGTCAGGCGAGATAAGGCTAAGGCACGACAACGCAAGGCTAGGCAATGCAGGGAAGGGAAGCAAAGAGTGACGGAAGTTAAGCAAGCCAAGGAAAAGCAAGGAAAGGCAAGGGTAACGGAAGGAACTGCACGGCAAGGGGAAACAAGGCTAAGGCACGGCAACGCAGGCTGGGCAATGCACGGCAAGGCAAGGAAAGGGTAACGCATGGGAAAGCACGGTCAGGCGAGGCAAGGCTAAGGCACGACAATGGAAGACTAGGAAATTCAGGGAAGGCAAGCAAAGAGTAACGGAAGGTAAGGAAGGCAAGGAAAAGCAAGGAAAGGCAAGGGTAACGGAAGGAACGGCACGGCAAGGGGGAACAAGTCTAAGGCACGACACCGAACGCTAGGCAATGAACGGCAAGGCAAGGAAAGGGTAACGCATGGGAAAGCACGGTCAGGCGAGGCAAGGCTAAGGCACGACAACGCAAGGCTAGGCAATGCACGGAAGGCAAGCAAAGAGTAACGGAAGGTAAGGAAGGCAAGGGAAAGCAAGGAAAGGCAAGTGTAACGGAAGGAACGGCACGGCAAGGGGAAACAAGTCTAAGGCACGACAACGCACGCTAGGCAATGCACGGCAAGGCAAGGAAAGGGTAACGCATGGGAAAGCACGGTCAGGCGAGGCAAGGCTAAGGCATGACAACGCAAGGCTAGGCAATGCACGGAAAGCAAGCAAAGAGTAACGGAACGCAAGGAAGGCAAGGGAAAGCAAGGGAAGGCAAGGGTAACGGAAGGAACGGCACGGCAAGGGGTAAGAAGGCTAAGGCACGACAAGGCAGGGCTAGGCAATGCACGGCAAGGCAAGGAAAGGGTAACGGAGGGGAAGGCACGGTCAGGTGAGGCAAGGATAAGGCACGACAATGCAAGGCTAGGCAATGCACGGCAAGGCAAGGAAAGAGTAACGGAAGGAAAGGAAGGCAAGGCAAAGCCAGGCAAGGCAAGTGTAACAAAAGGCACGCCACGGCAAGGGGAATCAAGGCTAAGGCACGACAACGCACGGCTAGGCAATGCACGGCAAGGCAAGGAAAGGGTAACGCAAGGCAAGGCACGGTGAGGCTAGGCAAGGCTAATGCACGACAACGCAAGGCTAGGCAATGCACGACAATGCAAGGAAAGCTTAAAGCAAAGGAAGGCACGGTCAGGCGAGATAAGGCTTAGGCACGACAACGCAAGTCTAGGCAATGCACGGAAGGCAAGCAAAGAGTAACGGAAGGTAAGGAAGGCAAGGGAAAGCAAAGAAAGGCAAGTGTAACGGAAGGAACGGCACGGCAAGGGGAAACAAGTCTAAGGCACGACAACGCACGCTAGGCAATGCACGGCAAGGCAAGGAAAGGGTAACGCATGGGAAAGCACGGTCAGGCGAGGCAAGCCTAAGGCATGACAACGCAAGGCTAGGCAATGCACGGAAAGCAAGCAAAGAGTAACGGAACGCAAGGAAGGCAAGGGAAAGCAAGGGAAGGCAAGGGTAACGGAAGGAACGGCACGGGAAGGGGTAACAAGGCTAAGGCACGACAACGCACGCTAGGCAATGCACGGCAAGGCAAGGAAAGGGTAACGCATGGGAAAGCACGATCAGGCGAGGCAAGGCTAAGGCACGACAACGCAAGGCTAGGAAATTCAGGGAAGGCAAGCAAAGAGTAACGGAAGGTAAGGAAGGCAAGGAAAAGCAAGGAAAGGCAAGGGTAACGGAAGGAACGGCACGGCAAGGGGGAACAAGTCTAAGGCACGATACCGAATGCTAGGCAATGAACGGCAAGGCAAGGAAAGGGTAACGCATGGGAAAGCACGGTCAGGCGAGGCAAGGCTAAGGCACGACAACGCAAGGCTAGGCAATGCACGGAAGGCAAGCAAAGAGTAACGGAAGGTAAGGAAGGCAAGGGAAAGCAAGGAAAGGCAAGTGTAACGGAAGGAACGGCACGGCAAGGGGAAACAAGGCTAAGGCACGACAACGCACGCTAGGCAATGCACGGCAAGGCAAGGAAAGGGTAACGCATGGGAAAGCACGGTCAGGCGAGGCAAGGCTAAGGCATGACAACGCAAGGCTAGGCAATGCACGGAAAGCAAGCAAAGAGTAACGGAACGCAAGGAAGGCAAGGGAAAGCAAGGGAAGGCAAGGGTAACGGAAGGAACGGCACGGCAAGGGGTAAGAAGGCTAAGGCACGACAACGCAGGGCTAGGCAATGCACGGCAAGGCAAGGAAAGGGTAACGCAGGGGAAGGCACGGTCAGGTGAGGCAAGGATAAGGCACGACAATGCAAGGCTAGGCAATGCACGGCCAGGCAAGGAAAGAGTAACGGAAGGAAAGGAAGGCAAGGCAAAGCCAGGCAAGGCAAGTGTAACAAAAGGCACGCCACGGCAAGGGGAATCAAGGCTAAGGCACGACAACGCACGGCTAGGCAATGCACGGCAAGGCAAGGAAAGGGTAACGCAAGGCAAGGCACGGTGAGGCTAGGCAAGGCTAATGCACGACAACGCAAGGCTAGGCAATGCACGACAATGCAAGGAAAGCATAAAGCAAAGGAAGGCACGGTCAGGCGAGATAAGGCTAAGGCACGACAACGCAAGGCTAGGCAATGCACGGCAAGGCAAGCAAAGGGTAACGCAAGGAAAGGCACGGTAAGGCTAGGCAAGGCTAATGCACGAAAACGCAAGGCTAGGCGATGCACGACAATGCAAGGAAAGCTTAAAGCAAAGGAAGGCAAGGTCAGGCGAGATAAGGCTAAGGCACGACAACGCAAGGCTAGGAAATTCAGGGAAGGCAAGCAAAGAGTAACGGAAGGTAAGCAAGGCAATGAAAAGGAAGGAAAGGCGAGGGTAACAGAAGGAACGGCACGGTAAGGGGAAACAAGTCTAAGGCACGACACCGAACGCTAGGCAATGAACGGCAAGGCAAGGAAAGGGTAACGCATTTGAAAGCACGGTCAGGCGAGGCAACGCTAAGGCACGACAACGCAAGGCTAGGCAATGCACGGAAGGCAAGCAAAGTGTAACGGAAGGTAAGGAAGGCAAGGGAAAGGAAGGAAAGGCAAGTGTAACGGAAGGAACGGCACCGCAAGGGGAAACAAGGCTAAGGCACGACAACGCACGGCTAGGCAATGCACGGAAAGGCAAGGAAAGGGTAACGCATGGGAAAGCACGGTCAGGCGATGCAAGGCTAAGGCATGACAACGCAAGGCTAGGCAATGCACGGAAAGCAAGCAAAGAGTAACGGAACGCAAGGAAGGCAAGGGAAAGCAAGGGAAGGCAAGGGTAACGGAAGGAACGGCACGGCAAGGGGTAACAAGGCTAAGGCACGGCAACGCAGGGCTAGGCAATGCCCGGCAAGGCAAGGAAAGGGTAACGCAGGGGAAGGCACGGTCAGGTGAGGCAAGGATAAGGCACGACAATGTAAGGCTAGGCAATGCACGGCAAGGCAAGGAAAGAGTAACGGAAGGAAAGGAAGGCAAGTCAAAGCCAGGAAAGGCAAGTGTAACAAAAGGCACGCCACGGCAAGGGGAAACCAGGCTAAGGCACGACAACGCACGGCTAGGCAATGCACGGCAAGGCAAGGAAAGGGTAAGGCAAGGCAAGGCACGGTGAGGCTAGGCAAGGCTAATGCACGACAACGCAAGGCTAGGCAATGCACGACAATGCAAGGAAAGCTTAAAGCAAAGGAAGGCACGGTCAGGCGAGATAAGGCTAAGGCACGACAACGCAAGGCTAGGCAATGCAGGGAAGGGAAGCAAAGAGTAACGGAAGTTAAGCAAGCCAAGGAAAAGCAAGGAAAGGCAAGGGCAACGGAAGGAACTGCACGGCAAGGGGAAACAAGGCTAAGGCACGGCAACGCAGGCTGGGCAATGCACGGCAAGGCAAGGAAAGGGTAACGCATGGGAAAGCACTTTAAGGCGAGGCAAGGCTAAGGCACGACAACGCAAGGCTAGGCAATGCACGGAAGGCAAGCAAAGAGTAACGCAAGGTAAGGAAGGCAAGGGAAAGCAAAGAAAGGCAAGTGTAACGGAAGGAACGGCACGGCAAGGGGAAACAAGGCTAAGGCATGACAACGCAGGGCTAGGCAATGCACGGCAAGGCAAGGAAAGGCTAACGCAGGAGAAGGCACGGTCAGGTGAGGCAAGGATAAGGCACGACAATGCAAGGCTAGGCAATGCACGGCAAGGCAAGGAAAGAGTAACGGAAGGAAAGGAAGGCAAGGCAAAGCCAGGCAAGGCAAGTGTAACAAAAGGCACGCCACGGCAAGGGGAATCAAGGCTAAGGCACGACAACGCACGGCTAGGCAATGCACGGCAAGGCAAGGAAAGGGTAACGCAAGGCAAGGCACGGTGAGGCTAGGCAAGGCTAATGCACGACAACGCAAGGCTAGGCAATGCACGACAATGCAAGGAAAGCTTAAAGCAAAGGAAGGCACGGTCAGGCGAGATAAGGCTTAGGCACGACAACGCAAGGCTAGGCAATGCACGGAAGGCAAGCAAAGAGTAACGGAAGGTAAGGAAGGCAAGGGAAAGCAAAGAAAGGCAAGTGTAACGGAAGGAACGGCACGGCAAGGGGAAACAAGGCTAAGGCACGACAACGCACGCTAGGCAATGCACGGCAAGGCAAGGAAAGGGTAACGCATGGGAAAGCACGGTCAGGCGAGGCAAGGCTAAGGCACGACAACGCAAGGCTAGGCAATGCACGGAAGGCAAGCAAAGAGTAACGGAAGGTAAGGAAGGCAAGGGAAAGCAAGGAAAGGCAAGTGTAACGGAAGGAACGGCACGGCAAGGGGAAACAAGGCTAAGGCACGACAACGCACGCTAGGCAATGCACGGCAAGGCAAGGAAAGGGTAACGCATGGGAAAGCACGGTCAGGCGAGGCAAGGCTAAGGCATGACAACGCAAGGCTAGGCAATGCACGGAAAGCAAGCAAAGTGTAACGGAACGCAAGGAAGGCAAGGGAAAGCAAGGGAAGGCAAGGGTAACGGAAGGAACGGCACGGCAAGGGGTAACAAGGCTAAGGCACGACAACGCACGCTAGGTAATGCACGGCAAGGCAAGGAAAGGGTAACGCATGGGAAAGCACGGTCAGGCGAGGCAAGGCTAAGGCACGACAACGCAAGGCTAGGAAATTCAGGGAAGGCAAGCAAAGAGTAACGGAAGGTAAGGAAGGCAAGGAAAAGCAAGGAAAGGCAAGGGTAACGGAAGGAACGGCACGGCAAGGGGGAACAAGTCTAAGGCACGACACCGAACGCTAGGCAATGAACGGCAAGGCAAGGAAAGGGTAACGCATGGGAAAGCACGGTCAGGCGAGGCAAGGCTAAGGCACGACAACGCAAGGCTAGGCAATGCACGGAAGGCAAGCAAAGAGTAACGGAAGGTAAGGAAGGCAAGGGAAAGCAAGGAAAGGCAAGTGTAACGGAAGGAACGGCACGGCAAGGGGAAACAAGGCTAAGGCACGACAACGCACGCTAGGCAATGCACGGCAAGGCAAGGTAAGGGTAACGCATGGGAAAGCACGGTCAGGCGAGGCAAGGCTAAGGCATGACAACGCAAGGCTAGGCAATGCACGGAAAGCAAGCAAAGAGTAACGGAACGCAAGGAAGGCAAGGGAAAGCAAGGGAAGGCAAGGGTAACGGAAGGAACGGCACGGCAAGGGGTAAGAAGGCTAAGGCACGACAACGCAGGGCTAGGCAATGCACGGCAAGGCAAGAAAAGGGTAACGCAGGGGAAGGCACGGTCAGGTGAGGCAAGGATAAGGCACGACAATGCAAGGCTAGGCAATGCACGGCAAGGCAAGGAAAGAGTAACGGAAGGAAAGGAAGGCAAGGCAAAGCCAGGCAAGGCAAGTGTAACAAAAGGCACGCCACGGCAAGGGGAATCAAGGCTAAGGCACGACAACGCACGGCTAGGCAATGCACGGCAAGGCAAGGAAAGGGTAACGCAAGGCAAGGCACGGTGAGGCTAGGCAAGGCTAATGCACGACAACGCAAGGCTAGGCAATGCACGACAATGCAAGGAAAGCTTAAAGCAAAGGAAGGCACGGTCAGGCGAGATAAGGCTAAGGCACGACAACGCAAGGCTAGGCAATGCACGGAAGGCAAGCAAAGGGTAACGCAAGGAAAGGCACGGTGAGGCTAGGCAAGGCTAATGCACGAAAACGCAAGGCTAGGCGATGCACGACAATGCAAGGAAAGCTTAAAGCAAAGGAAGGCACGGTCAGGCGAGATAAGGCTAAGGCACGACAACGCAAGGCTAGGAAATTCAGGGAAGGCAAGCAAAGAGTAACGGAAGGTAAGCAAGGCAAGGAAAAGGAAGGAAAGGCCAGGGTAACAGAAGGAACGGCACGGCAAGGGGAAACAAGTCTAAGGCACGACACCGAACGCTAGGCAATGAACGGGAAGGCAAGGAACGGGTAACGCATTTGAAAGCACGGTCAGGCGAGGCAACGCTAAGGCACGACAACGCAAGGCTAGGCAATGCACGGAAGGCAAGCAAAGTGTAACGGAAGGTAAGGAAGGCAATGGAAAGGAAGGAAAGGCAAGTGTAACGGAAGGAACGGCACGGCAAGGGGAAACAAGGCTAAGGTACGACAACGCACGGCTAGGCAATGCACGGAAAGGCAAGAAAAGGGTAACGCATGGGAAAGCACGGTCAGGCGATGCAAAGCTAAGGCATGACAACGCAAGGCTAGGCAATGCACGGAAAGCAAGCAAAGAGTAACGGAACGCAAGGAAGGCAAGGGAAAGCAAGGGAAGGCAAGGGTAACGGAAGGAACGGCACGGCAATGGGTAACAAGGCTAAGGCACGGCAACGCAGGGCTAGGCAATGCCCGGCAAGGCAAGGAAAGGGTAACGCAGGGGAAGGCACGGTCAGGTGAGGCAAGGATAAGGCACGACAATGTAAGGCTAGGCAATGCACGGCAAGGCAAGGAAAGAGTAACAGAAGGAAAGGAAGGCAAGTCAAAGCCAGGAAAGGCAAGTGTAACAAAAGGCACGCCACGGCAAGGGGAAACAAGGCTAAGGCACGACAACGCACGGCTAGGCAATGCACGGCAAGGCAAGGAAAGGTTAACGCAAGGCAAGGCACGGTGAGGCTAGGCAAGGCTAATGCACGACAACGCAAGGCTAGGCAATGCACGACAATGCAAGGAAAGCTTAAAGCAAAGGAAGGCACGGTCAGGCGAGATAAGGCTAAGGCACGACAACGCAAGGCTAGGCAATGCAGGGAAGGGAAGCAAAGAGTGACGGAAGTTAAGCAAGCCAAGGAAAAGCAAGGAAAGGCAAGGGTAACGGAAGGAACTGCACGGCAAGGGGAAACAAGGCTAAGGCACGGCAACGCAGGCTGGGCAATGCACGGCAAGGCAAGGAAAGGGTAACGCATGGGAAAGCACGTTCAGGCGAGGCAAGGCTAAGGCACGACAACGCAAGGCTAGGCAATGCACGGAAGGCAAGCAAAGAGTAACGCAAGGTAAGGAAGGCAAGGGAAAGCAAAGAAAGGCAAGTGTAACGGAAGGAACGGCACGGCAAGGGGAAACAAGGCTAAGGCACGACAACGCAGGGCTAGCCAATGCACGGCAAGGCAAGGAAAGGGTAACGCAGGGGAAGGCACGGTCAGGTGAGGCAAGGATAAGGCACGACAATGCAAGGCTAGGCAATGCACGGCAAGGCAAGGAAAGAGTAACGGAAGGAAAGGAAGGCAAGGCAAAGCCAGGCAAGGCAAGTGTAACAAAAGGCACGCCACGGCAAGGGGAATCAAGGCTAAGGCACGACAACGCACGGCTAGGCAATGCACGGCAAGGCAAGGAAAGGGTAACGCAAGGCAAGGCACGGTGAGGCTAGGCAAGGCTAATGCACGACAACGCAAGGCTAGGCAATGCACGACAATGCAAGGAAAGCTTAAAGCAAAGGAAGGCACGGTCAGGCGAGATAAGGCTTAGGCACGACAACGCAAGGCTAGGCAATGCACGGAAGGCAAGCAAAGAGTAACGGAAGGTAAGGAAGGCAAGGGAAAGCAAAGAAAGGCAAGTGTAACGGAAGGAACGGCACGGCAAGGGGAAACAAGGCTAAGGCACGACAACGCACGCTAGGCAATGCACGGCAAGGCAAGGAAAGGGTAACGCATGGGAAAGCACGGTCAGGCGAGGCAAGCCTAAGGCATTACAACGCAAGGCTAGGCAATGCACGGAAAGCAAGCAAAGAGTAACGGAACGCAAGGAAGGCAAGGGAAAGCAAGGGAAGGCAAGGGTAACGGAAGGAACGGCACGGGAAGGGGTAACAAGGCTAAGGCACGACAACGCACGCTAGGCAATTCACGGCAAGGCAAGGAAAGGGTAACGCATGGGAAAGCACGGTCAGGCGAGGCAAGGCTAAGGCATGACAACGCAAGGCTAGGCAATGCACGGAAAGCAAGCAAAGAGTAACGGAACGCAAGGAAGGCAAGGGAAAGCAAGGGAAGGCAAGGGTAACGGAAGGAACGGCACGGCAAGGGGTAAGAAAGCTAAGGCACGACAACGCAGGGCTAGGCAATGTACGGCAAGGCAAGGAAATGGTAACGCAGGGGAAGGCACGGTCAGGTGAGGCAAGGATAAGGCACGACAATGCAAGGCTAGGCAATGCACGGCAAGGCAAGGAAAGAGTAACGGAAGGAAAGGAAGGCAAGGCAAAGCCAGGCAAGGCAAGTGTAACAAAAGGCACGCCACGGCAAGGGGAATCAAGGCTAAGGCACGACAACGCACGGCTAGGCAATGCACGGCAAGGCAAGGAAAGGGTAACGCAAGGCAAGGCACGGTGAGGCTAGGCAAGGCTAATGCACGACAACGCAAGGCTAGGCAATGCACGGAAGGCAAGCAAAGAGTAACGGAACGCAAGGAAGGCAAGGGAAAGCAAGGGAAGGCAAGGGTAACGGAAGGAACGGCACGGGAAGGGGTAACAAGGCTAAGGCACGACAACGCACGCTAGGCAATGCACGGCAAGGCAAGGAAAGGGTAACGCATGGGAAAGCACGGTCAGGCGAGGCAAGGCTAAGGCACGACAACACAAGGCTAGGAAATTCAGGGAAGGCAAGCAAAGAGTAACGGAAGGTAAGGAAGGCAAGGAAAAGCAAGGAAAGGCAAGGGTAACGGAAGGAACGGCACGGCAAGGGGGAACAAGTCTAAGGCACGACACCGAACGCTAGGCAATGCACGGCAAGGCAAGGAAAGGGTAACGCATGGGAAAGCACGGTCAGGCGAGGCAAGGCTAAGGCACGACAACGCAAGGCTAGGCAATGCACGGAAGGCAAGCAAAGAGTAACGGAAGGTAAGGAAGGCAAGGGAAAGCAAGGTAAGGCAAGTGTAACGGAAGGAACGGCACGGCAAGGGGAAACAAGGCTAAGGAACGACAACGCACGCTAGGCAATGCACGGCAAGGCAAGGAAAGGGTAACGCATGGGAAAGCACGGTCAGGCGAGCCAAGGCTAAGGCATGACAACGCAAGGCTAGGCAATGCACGGAAAGCAAGCAAAGAGTAACGGAACGCAAGGAAGGCAAGGGAAAGCAAGGGAAGGCAAGGGTAACGGAAGGAACGGCACGGCAAGGGGTAAGAAGGCTAAGGCACGACAACGCAGGGCTAGGCAATGCACGGCAAGGCAAGGAAAGGGTAACGCAGGGGAAGGCACGGTCAGGTGAGGCAAGGATAAGGCACGACAATGCAAGGCTAGGCAATGCACGGCCAGGCAAGGAAAGAGTAACGGAAGGAAAGGAAGGCAAGGCAAAGCCAGGCAAGGCAAGTGTAACAAAAGGCACGCCACGGCAAGGGGAATCAAGGCTAAGGCACGACAACGCACGGCTAGGCAATGCACGGCAAGGCAAGGAAAGGGTAACGCAAGGCAAGGCACTGTGAGGCTAGGCAAGGCTAATGCACGACAACGCAAGGCTAGGCAATGCACGACAATGCAAGGAAAGCTTAAAGCAAAGGAAGGCACGGTCAGGCGAGATAAGGCTAAGGCACGACAACGCAAGGCTAGGCAATGCACGGCAAGGCAAGCAAAGGGTAACGCAAGGAAAGGCACGGTGAGGCTAGGCAAGGCTAATGCACGAAAACGCAAGGCTAGGCGATGCACGACAATGCAAGGAAAGCTTAAAGCAAAGGAAGGCAAGGTCACGCGAGATAAGGCTAAGGCACGACAACGCAAGGCTAGGAAATTCAGGGAAGGCAAGCAAAGAGTAACGGAAGGTAAGCAAGGCAAGGAAAAGGAAGGAAAGGCCAGGGTAACAGAAGGAACGGCACGGCAAGGGGAAACAAGTCTAAGGCACGACACCGAACGCTAGGCAATGAACGGCAAGGCAAGGAAAGGGTAACGCATTTGAAAGCACGGTCAGGCGAGGCAACGCTAAGGCACGACAACGCAAGGCTAGGCAATGCACGGAAGGCAAGCAAAGTGTAACGGAAGGTAAGGAAGGCAATGGAAAGGAAGGAAAGGCAAGTGTAACGGAAGGAACGGCACGGCAAGGGGAAACAAGGCTAAGGCACGACAACGCACGGCTAGGCAATGCACGGAAAGGCAAGGAAAGGGTAACGCATGGGAAAGCACGGTCAGGCGATGCAAGGCTAAGGCATGACAACGCAAGGCTAGGCAATGCACGGAAAGCAAGCAAAGAGTAACGGAACGCAAGGAAGGCAAGGGAAAGCAAGGGAAGGCAAGGGTAACGGAAGGAACGGCACGGCAAGGGGTAACAAGGCTAAGGCACGGCAACGCAGGGCTAGGCAATGCCCGGCAAGGCAAGGAAAGGGTAACGCAGGGGAAGGCACGGTCAGGTGAGGCAAGGATAAGGCACGACAATGTAAGGCTAGGCAATGCACGGCAAGGCAAGGAAAGAGTAACGGAAGGAAAGGAAGGCAAGTCAAAGCCAGGAAAGGCAAGTGTAACAAAAGGCACGCCACGGCAAGGGGAAACAAGGCTAAGGCACGACAACGCACGGCTAGGCAATGCACGGCAAGGCAAGGAAAGGGTAACGCAAGGCAAGGCACGGTGAGGCTAGGCAAGGCTAATGCACGACAACGCAAGGCTAGGCAATGCACGACAATGCAAGGAAAGCTTAAAGCAAAGGAAGGCACGGTCAGGCGAGATAAGGCTAAGGCACGACAACGCAAGGCTAGGCAATGCAGGGAAGGGAAGCAAAGAGTAACGGAAGTTAAGCAAGCCAAGGAAAAGCAAGGAAAGGCAAGGGTAACGGAAGGAACTGCACGGCAAGGGGAAACAAGGCTAAGGCACGGCAACGCAGGCTGGGCAATGCACGGCAAGGCAAGGAAAGGGTAACGCATGGGAAAGCACGTTCAGGCGAGGCAAGGCTAAGGCACGACAACGCAAGGCTAGGCAATGCACGGAAGGCAAGCAAAGAGTAACGCAAGGTAAGGAAGGCAAGGGAAAGCAAAGAAAGGCAAGTGTAACGGAAGGAACGGCACGGCAAGGGGAAACAAGGCTAAGGCACGACAACGCAGGGCTAGGCAATGCACGGCAAGGCAAGGAAAGGGTAACGCAGGGGAAGGCACGGTCAGGTGAGGCAAGGATAAGGCACGACAATGCAAGGCTAGGCAATGCACGGCAAGGCAAGGAAAGAGTAACGGAAGGAAAGGAAGGCAAGGCAAAGCCAGGCAAGGCAAGTGTAACAAAAGGCACGCCACGGCAAGGGGAATCAAGGCTAAGGCACGACAACGCACGGCTAGGCAATGCACGGCAAGGCAAGGAAAGGGTAACGCAAGGCAAGGCACGGTGAGGCTAGGCAAGGCTAATGCACGACAACGCAAGGCTAGGCAATGCACGACAATGCAAGGAAAGCTTAAAGCAAAGGAAGGCACGGTCAGGCGAGATAAGGCTTAGGCACGACAACGCAAGGCTAGGCAATGCACGGAAGGCAAGCAAAGAGTAACGGAAGGTAAGGAAGGCAAGGGAAAGCAAAGAAAGGCAAGTGTAACGGAAGGAACGGCACGGCAAGGGGAAACAAGGCTAAGGCACGACAACGCACGCTAGGCAATGCACGGCAAGGCAAGGAAAGGGTAACGCATGGGAAAGCACGGTCAGGCGAGGCAAGCCTAAGGCATGACAACGCAAGGCTAGGCAATGCACGGAAAGCAAGCAAAGAGTAACGGAACGCAAGGAAGGCAAGGGAAAGCAAGGGAAGGCAAGGGTAACGGAAGGAACGGCACGGGAAGGGGTAACAAGGCTAAGGCACGACAACGCACGCTAGGCAATGCACGGCAAGGCAAGGAAAGGGTAACGCATGGGAAAGCACGGTCAGGCGAGGCAAGGCTAAGGCACGACAATGCAAGGCTAGGAAATTCAGGGAAGGCAAGCAAAGAGTAACGGAAGGTAAGGAAGGCAAGGAAAAGCAAGGAAAGGCAAGGGTAACGGAAGGAACGGCACGGCAAGGGGGAACAAGTCTAAGGCACGACACCGAACGCTAGGCAATGAACGGCAAGGCAAGGAAAGGGTAACGCATGGGAAAGCACGGTCAGGCGAGGCAAGGCTAAGGCACGACAACGCAAGGCTAGGCAATGCACGGAAGGCAAGCAAAGAGTAACGGAAGGTAAGGAAGGCAAGGGAAAGCAAGGAAAGGCAAGTGTAACGGAAGGAACGGCACGGCAAGGGGAAACAAGGCTAAGGCACGACAACGCACGCTAGGCAATGCACGGCAAGGCAAGGAAAGGGTAACGCATGGGAAAGCACGGTCAGGCGAGGCAAGGCTAAGGCATGACAACGCAAGGCTAGGCAATGCACGGAAAGCAAGCAAAGAGTAACGGAACGCAAGGAAGGCAAGGGAAAGCAAGGGAAGGCAAGGGTAACGGAAGGAACGGCACGGCAAGGGGTAAGAAGGCTAAGGCACGACAACGCAGGGCTAGGCAATGCACGGCAAGGCAAGGAAAGGGTAACGCAGGGGAAGGCACGGTCAGGTGAGGCAAGGATAAGGCACGACAATGCAAGGCTAGGCAATGCACGGCCAGGCAAGGAAAGAGTAACGGAAGGAAAGGAAGGCAAGGCAAAGCCAGGCAAGGCAAGTGTAACAAAAGGCACGCCACGGCAAGGGGAATCAAGGCTAAGGCACGACAACGCACGGCTAGGCAATGCACGGCAAGGCAAGGAAAGGGTAACGCAAGGCAAGGCACGGTGAGGCTAGGCAAGGCTAATGCACGACAACGCAAGGCTAGGCAATGCACGACAATGCAAGGAAAGCTTAAAGCAAAGGAAGGCACGGTCAGGCGAGATAAGGCTAAGGCACGACAACGCAAGGCTAGGCAATGCACGGCAAGGCAAGCAAAGGGTAACGCAAGGAAAGGCACGGTGAGGCTAGGCAAGGCTAATGCACGAAAACGCAAGGCTAGGCGATGCACGACAATGCAAGGAAAGCTTAAAGCAAAGGAAGGCAAGGTCAGGCGAGATAAGGCTAAGGCACGACAACGCAAGGCTAGGAAATTCAGGGAAGGCAAGCAAAGAGTAACGGAAGGTAAGCAAGGCAAGGAAAAGGAAGGAAAGGCCAGGGTAACAGAAGGAACGGCACGGTAAGGGGAAACAAGTCTAAGGCACGACACCGAACGCTAGGCAATGAACGGCAAGGCAAGGAAAGGGTAACGCATTTGAAAGCACGGTCAGGCGAGGCAACGCTAAGGCACGACAACGCAAGGCTAGGCAATGCACGGAAGGCAAGCAAAGTGTAACGGAAGGTAAGGAAGGCAAGGGAAAGGAAGGAAAGGCAAGTGTAACGGAAGGAACGGCACGGCAAGGGGAAACAAGGCTAAGGTACGACAACGCACGGTAGGCAATGCACGGAAAGGCAAGGAAAGGGTAACGCATGGGAAAGCACGGTCAGGCGATGCAAGGCTAAGGCATGACAACGCAAGGCTAGGCAATGCACGGAAAGCAAGCAAAGAGTAACGGAACGCAAGGAAGGCAAGGGAAAGCAAGGGAAGGCAAGGGTAACGGAAGGAACGGCACGGCAAGGGGTAACAAGGCTAAGGCACGGCAACGCAGGGCTAGGCAATGCCCGGCAAGGCAAGGAAAGGGTAACGCAGGGGAAGGCACGGTCAGGTGAGGCAAGGATAAGGCACGACAATGTAAGGCTAGGCAATGCACGGCAAGGCAAGGAAAGAGTAACGGAAGGAAAGGAAGGCAAGTCAAAGCCAGGAAAGGCAAGTGTAACAAAAGGCACGCCACGGCAAGGGGAAACAAGGCTAAGGCACGACAACGCACGGCTAGGCAATGCACGGCAAGGCAAGGAAAGGGTAACGCAAGGCAAGGCACGGTTAGGCTAGGCAAGGCTAATGCACGACAACGCAAGGCTAGGCAATGCACGACAATGCAAGGAAAGCTTAAAGCAAAGGAAGGCACGGTCAGGCGAGATAAGGCTAAGGCACGACAACGCAAGGCTAGGCAATGCAGGGAAGGGAAGCAAAGAGTAACGGAAGTTAAGCAAGCCAAGGAAAAGCAAGGAAAGGCAAGGGTAACGGAAGGAACTGCACGGCAAGGGGAAACAAGGCTAAGGCACGGCAACGCAGGCTGGGCAATGCACGGCAAGGCAAGGAAAGGGTAACGCATGGGAAAGCACGTTCAGGCGAGGCAAGGCTAAGGCACGACAACGCAAGGCTAGGCAATGCACGGAAGGCAAGCAAAGAGTAACGCAAGGTAAGGAAGGCAAGGGAAAGCAAAGAAAGGCAAGTGTAACGGAAGGAACGGCACGGCAAGGGGAAACAAGGCTAAGGCACGACAACGCAGGGCTAGGCAATGCACGGCAAGGCAAGGAAAGGGTAACGCAGGGGAAGGCACGGTCAGGTGAGGCAAGGATAAGGCACGACAATGCAAGGCTAGGCAATGCACGGCAAGGCAAGGAAAGAGTAACGGAAGGAAAGGAAGGCAAGGCAAAGCCAGGCAAGGCAAGTGTAACAAAAGGCACGCCACGGCAAGGGGAATCAAGGCTAAGGCACGACAACGCACGGCTAGGCAATGCACGGCAAGGCAAGGAAAGGGTAACGCAAGGCAAGGCACGGTGAGGCTAGGCAAGGCTAATGCACGACAACGCAAGGCTAGGCAATGCACGACAATGCAAGGAAAGCTTAAAGCAAAGGAAGGCACGGTCAGGCGAGATAAGGCTAAGGCACGACATCGCAAGGCTAGGCAATGCACGGCAAGGCAAGGAAAGGGTAACGCAAGGCAAGGCACGGTGAGGCTAGGCAAGGCTAATGCACGAAAACGCAAGGCTAGGCGATGCACGACAATGCAAGGAAAGCTTAAAGCAAAGGAAGGCAAGGTCAGGCGAGATAAGGCTAAGGCACGACAACGCAAGGCTAGGAAATTCAGGGAAGGCAAGCAAAGAGTAACGGAAGGTAAGCAAGGCAAGGAAAAGGAAGGAAAGGCAAGGGTAACGGAAGGAACGGCACGGCAAGGGGAAACAAGCTAAGGCACGACAACGCACGCTAGGCAATGCACGGCAAGGCAAGGAAAGGGTAACGCATGGGAAAGCACGGTCAGGCGAGGCAAGGCTAAGGCACGACAACGCAAGGCTAGGCAATGCACGGAAGGCAAGCAAAGTGTAACGGAAGGTAAGGAAGGCAAGGGAAAGGAAGGAAAGGCAAGTGTAACGGAAGGAACGGCACGGCAAGGGGAAACAAGGCTAAGGCACGACAACGCACGCTAGGCAATGCACGGCAAGGCAAGGAAAGGGTAACGCATGGGAAAGCACGGTCAGGCGATGCAAGGCTAAGGCATGACAACGCAAGGCTAGGCAATGCACGGAAAGCAAGCAAAGAGTAACGGAACGCAAGGAAGGCAAGGGAAAGCAAGGGAAGGCAAGGGTAACGGAAGGAACGGCACGGCAAGGGGTAACAAGGCTAAGGCACGACACCGAACGCTAGGCAATGAACGGCAAGGCAAGGAAAGGGTAACGCATGGGAAAGCACGGTCAGGCGAGGCAAGGCTAAGGCACGACAACGCAAGGCTAGGCAATGCACGGAAGGCAAGCAAAGAGTAACGGAAGGTAAGGAAGGCAAGGGAAAGCAAGGAAAGGCAAGTGTAACGGAAGGAACGGCACGTCAAGGGGAAAAAAGGCTAAGGCACGACAACGCACGCTAGGCAATGCACGGCAAGGCAAGGAAAGGGTAACGCATGGGAAAGCACGGTCAGGCGAGGCAAGGCTAAGGCATGACAACGCAAGGCTAGGCAATGCACGGAAAGCAAGCAAAGAGTAACGGAACGCAAGGAAGGCAAGGGAAAGCAAGGGAAGGCAAGGGTAACGGAAGGAACGGCACGGCAAGGGGTAAGAAGGCTAAGGCACGACAACGCAGGGCTAGGCAATGCACGGCAAGGCAAGGAAAGGGTAACGCAGGGGAAGGCACGGTCAGGTGAGGCAAGGATAAGGCACGACAATGCAAGGCTAGGCAATGCACGGCCAGGCAAGGAAAGAGTAACGGAAGGAAAGGAAGGCAAGGCAAAGCCAGGCAAGGCAAGTGTAACAAAAGGCACGCCACGGCAAGGGGAATCAAGGCTAAGGCACGACAACGCACGGCTAGGCAATGCACGGCAAGGCAAGGAAAGGGTAACGCAAGGCAAGGCACGGTGAGGCTAGGCAAGGCTAATGCACGACAACGCAAGGCTAGGCAATGCACGACAATGCAAGGAAAGCTTAAAGCAAAGGAAGGCACGGTCAGGCGAGATAAGGCTAAGGCACGACAACGCAAGGCTAGGCAATGCACGGCAAGGCAAGCAAAGGGTAACGCAAGGAAAGGCACGGTGAGGCTAGGCAAGGCTAATGCACGAAAACGCAAGGCTAGGCGATGCACGACAATGCAAGGAAAGCTTAAAGCAAAGGAAGGCAAGGTCTGGCGAGATAAGGCTAAGGCACGACAACGCAAGGCTAGGAAATTCAGGGAAGGCAAGCAAAGAGTAACGGAAGGTAAGGAAGGCAAGGAAAAGGAAGGAAAGGCCAGGGTAACAGAAGGAACGGCACGGTAAGGGGAAACAAGTCTAAGGCACGACACCGAACGCTAGGCAATGAACGGCAAGGCAAGGAAAGGGTAACGCATTTGAAAGCACGGTGAGGCGAGGCAACGCTAAGGCACGACAACGCAAGGCTAGGCAATGCACGGAAGGCAAGCAAAGTGTAACGGAAGGTAAGGAAGGCAATGGAAAGGAAGGAAAGGCAAGTGTAACGGAAGGAACGGCACGGCAAGGGGAAACAAGGCTAAGGTACGACAACGCACGGCTAGGCAATGCACGGAAAGGCAAGGAAAGGGTAACGCATGGGAAAGCACGGTCAGGCGATGCAAGGCTAAGGCATGACAACGCAAGGCTAGGCAATGCACGGAAAGCAAGCAAAGAGTAACGGAACGCAAGGAAGGCAAGGGAAAGCAAGGGAAGGCAAGGGTAACGGAAGGAACGGCACGGCAAGGGGTAACAAGGCTAAGGCACGGCAACGCAGGGCTAGGCAATGCCCGGCAAGGCAAGGAAAGGGTAACGCAGGGGAAGGCACGGTCAGGTGAGGCAAGGATAAGGCACGACAATGTAAGGCTAGGCAATGCACGGCAAGGCAAGGAAAGAGTAACGGAAGGAAAGGAAGGCAAGTCAAAGCCAGGAAAGGCAAGTGTAACAAAAGGCACGCCACGGCAAGGGGAAACAAGGCTAAGGCACGACAACGCACGGCTAGGCAATGCACGGCAAGGCAAGGAAAGGGTAACGCAAGGCAAGGCACGGTGAGGCTAGGCAAGGCTAATGCACGACAACGCAAGGCTAGGCAATGCACGACAATGCAAGGAAAGCTTAAAGCAAAGGAAGGCACGGTCAGGCGAGATAAGGCTAAGGCACGACAACGCAAGGCTAGGCAATGCAGGGAAGGGAAGCAAAGAGTAACGGAAGTTAAGCAAGCCAAGGAAAAGCAAGGAAAGGCAAGGGTAACGGAAGGAACTGCACGGCAAGGGGAAACAAGGCTAAGGCACGGCAACGCAGGCTGGGCAATGCACGGCAAGGCAAGGAAAGGGTAACGCATGGGAAAGCACGTTCAGGCGAGGCAAGGCTAAGGCACGACAACGCAAGGCTAGGCAATGCACGGAAGGCAAGCAAAGAGTAACGCAAGGTAAGGAAGGCAAGGGAAAGCAAAGAAAGGCAAGTGTAACGGAAGGAACGGCACGGCAAGGGGAAACAAGGCTAAGGCACGACAACGCAGGGCTAGGCAATGCACGGCAAGGCAAGGAAAGGGTAACGCAGGGGAAGGCACGGTCAGGTGAGGCAAGGATAAGGCACGACAATGCAAGGCTAGGCAATGCACGGCAAGGCAAGGAAAGAGTAACGGAAGGAAAGGAAGGCAAGGCAAAGCCAGGCAAGGCAAGTGTAACAAAAGGCACGCCACGGCAAGGGGAATCAAGGCTAAGGCACGACAACGCACGGCTAGGCAATGCACGGCAAGGCAAGGAAAGGGTAACGCAAGGCAAGGAACGGTGAGGCTAGGCAAGGCTAATGCACGACAACGCAAGGCTAGGCAATGCACGACAATGCAAGGAAAGCTTAAAGCAAAGGAAGGCACGGTCAGGCGAGATAAGGCTTAGGCACGACAACGCAAGTCTAGGCAATGCACGGAAGGCAAGCAAAGAGTAACGGAAGGTAAGGAAGGCAAGGGAAAGCAAAGAAAGGCAAGTGTAACGGAAGGAACGGCACGGCAAGGGGAAACAAGGCTAAGGCACGACAACGCACGCTAGGCAATGCACGGCAAGGCAAGGAAAGGGTAACGCATGGGAAAGCACGGTCAGGCGAGGCAAGCCTAAGGCATGACAACGCAAGGCTAGGCAATGCACGGAAAGCAAGCAAAGAGTAACGGAACGCAAGGAATGCAAGGGAAAGCAAGGGAAGGCAAGAGTAACGGAAGGAACGGCACGGGAAGGGGTAACAAGGCTAAGGCACGACAACGCACGCTAGGCAATTCACGGCAAGGCAAGGAAAGGGTAACGCATGGGAAAGCACGGTCAGGCGAGGCAAGGCTAAGGCACGACAATGCAAGACTAGGAAATTCAGGGAAGGCAAGCAAAGAGTAACGGAAGGTAAGGAAGGCAAGGAAAAGCAAGGAAAGGCAAGGGTAACGGAAGGAACGGCACGGCAAGGGGGAACAAGTCTAAGGCACGACACCGAACGCTAGGCAATGAACGGCAAGGCAAGGAAAGGGTAACGCATGGGAAAGCACGGTCAGGCGAGGCAAGGCTAAGGCACGAGAACGCAAGGCTAGGCAATGCACGGAAGGCAAGCAAAGAGTAACGGAAGGTAAGGAAGGCAAGGGAAAGCAAGGAAAGGCAAGTGTAACGGAAGGAACGGCACGGCAAGGGGAAACAAGTCTAAGGCACGACAACGCACGCTAGGCAATGCACGGCAAGGCAAGGAAAGGGTAACGCATGGGAAAGCACGGTCAGGCGAGGCAAGGCTAAGGCATGACAACGCAAGGCTAGGCAATGCACGGAAAGCAAGCAAAGAGTAACGGAACGCAAGGAAGGCAAGGGAAAGCAAGGGAAGGCAAGGGTAACGGAAGGAACGGCACGGCAAGGGGTAAGAAGGCTAAGGCACGACAACGCAGGGCTAGGCAATGCACGGCAAGGCAAGGAAAGGGTAACGCAGGGGAAGGCACGGTCAGGTGAGGCAAGGATAAGGCACGACAATGCAAGGCTAGGCAATGCACGGCAAGGCAAGGAAAGAGTAACGGAAGGAAAGGAAGGCAAGGCAAAGCCAGGCAAGGCAAGTGTAACAAAAGGCACGCCACGGCAAGGGGAATCAAGGCTAAGGCACGACAACGCACGGCTAGGCAATGCACGGCAAGGCAAGGAAAGGGTAACGCAAGGCAAGGCACGGTGAGGCTAGGCAAGGCTAATGCACGACAACGCAAGGCTAGGCAATGCACGACAATGCAAGGAAAGCTTAAAGCAAAGGAAGGCACGGTCAGGCGAGATAAGGCTTAGGCACGACAACGCAAGGCTAGGCAATGCACGGAAGGCAAGCAAAGAGTAACGGAAGGTAAGGAAGGCAAGGGAAAGCAAAGAAAGGCAAGTGTAACGGAAGGAACGGCACGGCAAGGGGAAACAAGTCTAAGGCACGACAACGCACGCTAGGCAATGCACGGCAAGGCAAGGAAAGGGTAACGCATGGGAAAGCACGGTCAGGCGAGGCAAGCCTAAGGCATGACAACGCAAGGCTAGGCAATGCACGGAAAGCAAGCAAAGAGTAACGGAACGCAAGGAAGGCAAGGGAAAGCAAGGGAAGGCAAGGGTAACGGAAGGAACGGCACGGGACGGGGTAACAAGGCTAAGGCACGACAACGCACGCTAGGCAATGCACGGCAAGGCAAGGAAAGGGTAACGCATGGGAAAGCACGGTCAGGCGAGGCAAGGCTAAGGCACGACAACGCAAGGCTAGGAAATTCAGGGAAGGCAAGCAAAGAGTAACGGAAGGTAAGGAAGGCAAGGAAAAGCAAGGAAACGCAAGGGTAACGGAAGGAACGGCACGGCAAGGGGGAACAAGTCTAAGGCACGACACCGAATGCTAGGCAATGAACGGCAAGGCAAGGAAAGGGTAACGCATGGGAAAGCACGGTCAGGCGAGGCAAGGCTAAGGCACGACAACGCAAGGCTAGGCAATGCACGGAAGGCAAGCAAAGAGTAACGGAAGGTAAGGAAGGCAAGGGAAAGCAAGGAAAGGCAAGTGTAACGGAAGGAACGGCACGGCAAGGGGAAACAAGGCTAAGGCACGACAACGCACGCTAGGCAATGCACGGCAAGGCAAGGAAAGGGTAACGCATGGGAAAGCACGGTCAGGCGAGGCAAGGCTAAGGCATGACAACGCAAGCCTAGGCAATGCACGGAAAGCAAGCAAAGAGTAACGGAACGCAAGGAAGGCAAGGGAAAGCAAGGGAAGGCAAGGGTAACGGAAGGAACGGCACGGCAAGGGGTAAGAAGGCTAAGGCACGACAACGCAGGGCTAGGCAATGCACGGCAAGGCAAGGAAAGGGTAACGCAGGGGAAGGCACGGTCAGGTGAGGCAAGGATAAGGCACGACAATGCAAGGCTAGGCAATGCACGGCCAGGCAAGTAAAGAGTAACGGAAGGAAAGGAAGGCAAGGCAAAGCCAGGCAAGGCAAGTGTAACAAAAGGCACGCCACGGCAAGGGGAGTCAAGGCTAAGGCACGACAACGCACGGCTAGGCAATGCACGGCAAGGCAAGGAAAGGGTAACGCAAGGCAAGGCACGGTGAGGCTAGGCCAGGCTAATGCACGACAACGAAAGGCTAGGCAATGCACGACAATGTAAGGAAAGCATAAAGCAAAGGAAGGCACGGTCAGGCGAGATAAGGCTAAGGCACGACATCGCAAGGCTAGGCAATGCACGGCAAGGCAAGCAAAGGGTAACGCAAGGAAAGGCACGGTAAGGCTAGGCAAGGCTAATGCACGAAAACGCAAGGCTAGGCGATGCACGACAATGCAAGGAAAGCTTAAAGCAAAGGAAGGCAAGGTCAGGCGAGATAAGGCTAAGGCACGACAACGCAAGGCTAGGAAATTCAGGGAAGGCAAGCAAAGAGTAACGGAAGGTAAGCAAGGCAAGGAAAAGGAAGGAAAGGCCAGGGTAACAGAAGGAACGGCACGGTAAGGGGAAACAAGTCTAAGGCACGACACCGAACGCTAGGCAATGAACGGCAAGGCAAGGAAAGGGTAACGCATTTGAAAGCACGGTCAGGCGAGGCAACGCTAAGGCACGACAACGCAAGGCTAGGCAATGCACGGAAGGCAAGCAAAGTGTAACGGAAGGTAAGGAAGGCAAGGGAAAGGAAGGAAAGGCAAGTGTAACGGAAGGAACGGCACCGCAAGGGGAAACAAGGCTAAGGCACGACAACGCACGGCTAGGCAATGCACGGAAAGGCAAGGAAAGGGTAATGCATGGGAAAGCACGGTCAGGCGATGCAAGGCTAAGGCATGACAACGCAAGGCTAGGCAATGCACGGAAAGCAAGTAAAGAGTAACGGAACGCAAGGAAGGCAAGGGAAAGCAAGGGAAGGCAAGGGTAACGGAAGGAACGGCACGGCAAGGGGTAACAAGGCTAAGGCACGGCAACGCAGGGCTAGGCAATGCCCGGCAAGGCAAGGAAAGGGTAACGCAGGGGAAGGCACGGTCAGGTGAGGCAAGGATAAGGCACGACAATGTAAGGCTAGGCAATGCACGGCAAGGCAAGGAAAGGGTAACGCAGGGGAAGGCACGGTCAGGTGAGGCAAGGATAAGGCACGACAATGCAAGGCTAGGCAATGCACGGCCAGGCAAGGAAAGAGTAACGGAAGGAAAGGAAGGCAAGGCAAAGCCAGGCAAGGCAAGTGTAACAAAAGGCACGCCACGGCAAGGGGAATCAAGGCTAAGGCACGACAACGCACGGCTAGGCAATGCACGGCAAGGCAAGGAAAGGGTAACGCAAGGCAAGGCACGGTGAGGCTAGGCAAGGCTAATGCACGACAACGCAAGGCTAGGCAATGCACGACAATGCAAGGAAAGCTTAAAGCAAAGGAAGGCACGGTCAGGCGAGATAAGGCTAAGGCACGACAACGCAAGGCTAGGCAATGCACGGCAAGGCAAGCAAAGGGTAACGCAAGGAAAGGCACGGTGAGGCTAGGCAAGGCTAATGCACGAAAACGCAAGGCTAGGCGATGCACGACAATGCAAGGAAAGCTTAAAGCAAAGGAAGGCAAGGTCAGGCGAGATAAGGCTAAGGCACGACAACGCAAGGCTACGAAATTCAGGGAAGGCAAGCAAAGAGTAACGGAAGGTAAGCAAGGCAAGGAAAAGGAAGGAAAGGCCAGGGTAACAGAAGGAACGGCACGGTAAGGGGAAACAAGTCTAAGGCACGACACCGAACGCTAGGCAATGAACGGCAAGGCAAGGAAAGGGTAACGCATTTGAAAGCACGGTGAGGCGAGGCAACGCTAAGGCACGACAACGCAAGGCTAGGCAATGCACGGAAGGCAAGCAAAGTGTAACGGAAGGTAAGGAAGGCAATGGAAAGGAAGGAAAGGCAAGTGTAACGGAAGGAACGGCACGGCAAGGGGAAACAAGGCTAAGGTACGACAACGCACGGCTAGGCAATGCACGGAAAGGCAAGGAAAGGGTAACGCATGGGAAAGCACGGTCAGGCGATGCAAGGCTAAGGCATGACAACGCAAGGCTAGGCAATGCACGGAAAGCAAGCAAAGAGTAACGGAACGCAAGGAAGGCAAGGGAAAGCAAGGGAAGGCAAGGGTAACGGAAGGAACGGCACGGCAAGGGGTAACAAGGCTAAGGCACGGCAACGCAGGGCTAGGCAATGCCCGGCAAGGCAAGGAAAGGGTAACGCAGGGGAAGGCACGGTCAGGTGAGGCAAGGATAAGGCACGACAATGTAAGGCTAGGCAATGCACGGCAAGGCAAGGAAAGAGTAACGGAAGGAAAGGAAGGCAAGGCAAAGCCAGGCAAGGCAAGTGTAACAAAAGGCACGCCAAGGCAAGGGGAAACAAGGCTAAGGCACGACAACGCACGGCTAGGCAATGCACGGCAAGGCAAGGAAAGGGTAACGCAAGGCAAGGCACGGTGAGGCTAGGCAAGGCTAATGCACGACAACGCAAGGCTAGACAATGTACGACAATGCAAGGAAAGCTTAAAGCAAAGGAAGGCACGGTCAGGCGAGATAAGGCTAAGGCACGACAACGCAAGGCTAGGCAATGCAGGGAAGGGAAGCAAAGAGTAACGGAAGTTAAGCAAGCCAAGGAAAAGCAAGGAAAGGCAAGGGTAACGGAAGGAACTGCACGGCAAGGGGAAACAAGGCTAAGGCACGGCAACGCAGGCTGGGCAATGCACGGCAAGGCAAGGAAAGGGTAACGCATGGGAAAGCACGTTCAGGCGAGGCAAGGCTAAGGCACGACAACGCAAGGCTAGGCAATGCACGGAAGGCAAGCAAAGAGTAACGCAAGGTAAGGAAGGCAAGGGAAAGCAAAGAAAGGCAAGTGTAACGGAAGGAACGGCACGGCAAGGGGAAACAAGGCTAAGGCACGACAACGCACGCTAGGCAATGCACGGCAAGGCAAGGAAAGGGTAACGCATGGGAAAGCACGGTCAGGCGAGCCAAGGCTAAGGCATGACAACGCAAGGCTAGGCAATGCACGGAAAGCAAGCAAAGAGTAACGGAACGCAAGGAAGGCAAGGGAAAGCAAGGGAAGGCAAGGGTAACGGAAGGAACGGCACGGCAAGGGGTAAGAAGGCTAAGGCACGACAACGCAGGGCTAGGCAATGCACGGCAAGGCAAGGAAAGGGTAACGCAGGGGAAGGCACGGTCAGGTGAGGCAAGGATAAGGCACGACAATGCAAGGCTAGGCAATGCACGGCCAGGCAAGGAAAGAGTAACGGAAGGAAAGGAAGGCAAGGCAAAGCCAGGCAAGGCAAGTGTAACAAAAGGCACGCCACGGCAAGGGGAATCAAGGCTAAGGCACGACAACGCACGGCTAGGCAATGCACGGCAAGGCAAGGAAAGGGTAACGCAAGGCAAGGCACGGTGAGGCTAGGCAAGGCTAATGCACGACAACGCAAGGCTAGGCAATGCACGACAATGCAAGGAAAGCTTAAAGCAAAGGAAGGCACGGTCAGGCGAGATAAGGCTAAGGCACGACAACGCAAGGCTAGGCAATGCACGGCAAGGCAAGCAAAGGGTAACGCAAGGAAAGGCACGGTGAGGCTAGGCAAGGCTAATGCACGAAAACGCAAGGCTAGGCGATGCACGACAATGCAAGGAAAGCTTAAAGCAAAGGAAGGCAAGGTCAGGCGAGATAAGGCTAAGGCACGACAACGCAAGGCTAGGAAATTCAGGGAAGGCAAGCAAAGAGTAACGGAAGGTAAGGAAGGCAAGGAAAAGGAAGGAAAGGCCAGGGTAACAGAAGGAACGGCACGGTAAGGGGAAACAAGTCTAAGGCACGACACCGAACGCTAGGCAATGAACGGCAAGGCAAGGAAAGGGTAACGCATTTGAAAGCACGGTGAGGCGAGGCAACGCTAAGGCACGACAACGCAAGGCTAGGCAATGCACGGAAGGCAAGCAAAGTGTAACGGAAGGTAAGGAAGGCAATGGAAAGGAAGGAAAGGCAAGTGTAACGGAAGGAACGGCACGGCAAGGGGAAACAAGGCTAAGGTACGACAACGCACGGCTAGGCAATGCACGGAAAGGCAAGGAAAGGGTAACGCATGGGAAAGCACGGTCAGGCGATGCAAGGCTAAGGCATGACAACGCAAGGCTAGGCAATGCACGGAAAGCAAGCAAAGAGTAACGGAACGCAAGGAAGGCAAGGGAAAGCAAGGGAAGGCAAGGGTAACGGAAGGAACGGCACGGCAAGGGGTAACAAGGCTAAGGCACGGCAACGCAGGGCTAGGCAATGCCCGGCAAGGCAAGGAAAGGGTAACGCAGGGGAAGGCACGGTCAGGTGAGGCAAGGATAAGGCACGACAATGTAAGGCTAGGCAATGCACGGCAAGGCAAGGAAAGAGTAACGGAAGGAAAGGAAGGCAAGGCAAAGCCAGGCAAGGCAAGTGTAACAAAAGGCACGCCAAGGCAAGGGGAAACAAGGCTAAGGCACGACAACGCACGGCTAGGCAATGCACGGCAAGGCAAGGAAAGGGTAACGCAAGGCAAGGCACGGTGAGGCTAGGCAAGGCTAATGCACGACAACGCAAGGCTAGGCAATGTACGACAATGCAAGGAAAGCTTAAAGCAAAGGAAGGCACGGTCAGGCGAGATAAGGCTAAGGCACGACAACGCAAGGCTAGGCAATGCAGGGAAGGGAAGCAAAGAGTAACGGAAGTTAAGCAAGCCAAGGAAAAGCAAGGAAAGGCAAGGGTAACGGAAGGAACTGCACGGCAAGGGGAAACAAGGCTAAGGCACGGCAACGCAGGCTGGGCAATGCACGGCAAGGCAAGGAAAGGGTAACGCATGGGAAAGCACGTTCAGGCGAGGCAAGGCTAAGGCACGACAACGCAAGGCTAGGCAATGCACGGAAGGCAAGCAAAGAGTAACGCAAGGTAAGGAAGGCAAGGGAAAGCAAAGAAAGGCAAGTGTAACGGAAGGAACGGCACGGCAAGGGGAAACAAGGCTAAGGCACGACAACGCAGGGCTAGGCAATGCACGGCAAGGCAAGGAAAGGGTAACGCAGGGGAAGGCACGGTCAGGTGAGGCAAGGATAAGGCACGACAATGCAAGGCTAGGCAATGCACGGCAAGGCAAGGAAAGAGTAACGGAAGGAAAGGAAGGCAAGGGAAAGCAAGGAAAGGCAAGTGTAACGGAAGGAACGGCACGGCAAGGGGAAACAAGGCTAAGGCACGACAACGCACGCTAGGCAATGCACGGCAAGGTAAGGAAAGGGTAACGCATGGGAAAGCACGGTCAGGCGAGCCAAGGCTAAGGCATGACAACGCAAGGCTAGGCAATGCACGGAAAGCAAGCAAAGAGTAACGGAACGCAAGGAAGGCAAGGGAAAGCAAGGGAAGGCAAGGGTAACGGAAGGAACGGCACGGCAAGGGGTAAGAAGGCTAAGGCACGACAACGCAGGGCTAGGCAATGCACGGCAAGGCAAGGAAAGGGTAACGCAGGGGAAGGCACGGTCAGGTGAGGCAAGGATAAGGCACGACAATGCAAGGCTAGGCAATGCACGGCCAGGCAAGGAAAGAGTAACGGAAGGAAAGGAAGGCAAGGCAAAGCCAGGCAAGGCAAGTGTAACAAAAGGCACGCCACGGCAAGGGGAATCAAGGCTAAGGCACGACAACGCACGGCTAGGCAATGCACGGCAAGGCAAGGAAAGGGTAACGCAAGGCAAGGCACGGTGAGGCTAGGCAAGGCTAATGCACGACAACGCAAGGCTAGGCAATGCACGACAATGCAAGGAAAGCTTAAAGCAAAGGAAGGCACGGTCAGGCGAGATAAGGCTAAGGCACGACAACGCAAGGCTAGGCAATGCACGGCAAGGCAAGCAAAGGGTAACGCAAGGAAAGGCACGGTGAGGCTAGGCAAGGCTAATGCACGAAAACGCAAGGCTAGGCGATGCACGACAATGCAAGGAAAGCTTAAAGCAAAGGAAGGCAAGGTCAGGCGAGATAAGGCTAAGGCACGACAACGCAAGGCTAGGAAATGCAGGGAAGGCAAGCAAAGAGTAACGGAAGGTAAGGAAGGCAAGGAAAAGGAAGGAAAGGCCAGGGTAACAGAAGGAACGGCACGGTAAGGGGAAACAAGTCTAAGGCACGACACCGAACGCTAGGCAATGAACGGCAAGGCAAGGAAAGGGTAACGCATTTGAAAGCACGGTCAGGCGAGGCAACGCTAAGGCACGACAACGCAAGGCTAGGCAATGCACGGAAGGCAAGCAAAGTGTAACGGAAGGTAAGGAAGGCAATGGAAAGGAAGGAAAGGCAAGTGTAACGGAAGGAACGGCACGGCAAGGGGAAACAAGGCTAAGGTACGACAACGCACGGCTAGGCAATGCACGGAAAGGCAAGGAAAGGGTAACGCATGGGAAAGCACGGTCAGGCGATGCAAGGCTAAGGCATGACAACGCAAGGCTAGGCAATGCACGGAAAGCAAGCAAAGAGTAACGGAACGCAAGGAAGGCAAGGGAAAGCAAGGGAAGGCAAGGGTAACGGAAGGAACGGCACGGCAAGGGGTAACAAGGCTAAGGCACGGCAACGCAGGGCTAGGCAATGCCCGGCAAGGCAAGGAAAGGGTAACGCAGGGGAAGGCACGGTCAGGTGAGGCAAGGATAAGGCACGACAATGTAAGGCTAGGCAATGCACGGCAAGGCAAGGAAAGAGTAACGGAAGGAAAGGAAGGCAAGGCAAAGCCAGGCAAGGCAAGTGTAACAAAAGGCACGCCAAGGCAAGGGGAAACAAGGCTAAGGCACGACAACGCACGGCTAGGCAATGCACGGCAAGGCAAGGAAAGGGTAACGCAAGGCAAGGCACGGTGAGGCTAGGCAAGGCTAATGCACGACAACGCAAGGCTAGGCAATGTACGACAATGCAAGGAAAGCTTAAAGCAAAGGAAGGCACGGTCAGGCGAGATAAGGCTAAGGCACGACAACGCAAGGCTAGGCAATGCAGGGAAGGGAAGCAAAGAGTAACGGAAGTTAAGCAAGCCAAGGAAAAGCAAGGAAAGGCAAGGGTAACGGAAGGAACTGCACGGCAAGGGGAAACAAGGCTAAGGCACGGCAACGCAGGCCGGGCAATGCACGGCAAGGCAAGGAAAGGGTAACGCATGGGAAAGCACGTTCAGGCGAGGCAAGGCTAAGGCACGACAACGCAAGGCTAGGCAATGCACGGAAGGCAAGCAAAGAGTAACGCAAGGTAAGGAAGGCAAGGGAAAGCAAAGAAAGGCAAGTGTAACGGAAGGAACGGCACGGCAAGGGGAAACAAGGCTAAGGCACGACAACGCAGGGCTAGGCAATGCACGGCAAGGCAAGGAAAGGGTAACGCAGGGGAAGGCACGGTCAGGTGAGGCAAGGCTAAGGCACGACAATGCAAGGCTAGGCAATGCACGGCAAGGCAAGGAAAGAGTAACGGAAGGAAAGGAAGGCAAGGGAAAGCAAGGAAAGGCAAGTGTAACGGAAGGAACGGCACGGCAAGGGGAAACAAGGCTAAGGCACGACAACGCACGCTAGGCAATGCACGGCAAGGCAAGGAAAGGGTAACGCATGGGAAAGCACGGTCAGGCGAGCCAAGGCTAAGGCATGACAACGCAAGGCTAGGCAATGCACGGAAAGCAAGCAAAGAGTAACGGAACGCAAGGAAGGCAAGGGAAAGCAAGGGAAGGCAAGGGTAACGGAAGGAACGGCACGGCAAGGGGTAAGAAGGCTAAGGCACGACAACGCAGGGCTAGGCAATGCACGGCAAGGCAAGGAAAGGGTAACGCAGGGGAAGGCACGGTCAGGTGAGGCAAGGATAAGGCACGACAATGCAAGGCTAGGCAATGCACGGCCAGGCAAGGAAAGAGTAACGGAAGGAAAGGAAGGCAAGGCAAAGCCAGGCAAGGCAAGTGTAACAAAAGGCACGCCACGGCAAGGGGAATCAAGGCTAAGGCACGACAACGCACGGCTAGGCAATGCACGGCAAGGCAAGGAAAGGGTAACGCAAGGCAAGGCACGGTGAGGCTAGGCAAGGCTAATGCACGACAACGCAAGGCTAGGCAATGCACGACAATGCAAGGAAAGCTTAAAGCAAAGGAAGGCACGGTCAGGCGAGATAAGGCTAAGGCACGACAACGCAAGGCTAGGCAATGCACGGCAAGGCAAGCAAAGGGTAACGCAAGGAAAGGCACGGTGAGGCTAGGCAAGGCTAATGCACGAAAACGCAAGGCTAGGCGATGCACGACAATGCAAGGAAAGCTTAAAGCAAAGGAAGGCAAGGTCAGGCGAGATAAGGCTAAGGCACGACAACACAAGGCTAGGAAATTCAGGGAAGGCAAGCAAAGAGTAACGGAAGGTAAGGAAGGCAAGGAAAAGGAAGGAAAGGCCAGGGTAACAGAAGGAACGGCACGGTAAGGGGAAACAAGTCTAAGGCACGACACCGAACGCTAGGCAATGAACGGCAAGGCAAGGAAAGGGTAACGCATTTGAAAGCACGGTGAGGCGAGGCAACGCTAAGGCACGACAACGCAAGGCTAGGCAATGCACGGAAGGCAAGCAAAGTGTAACGGAAGGTAAGGAAGGCAATGGAAAGGAAGGAAAGGCAAGTGTAACGGAAGGAACGGCACGGCAAGGGGAAACAAGGCTAAGGTACGACAACGCACGGCTAGGCAATGCACGGAAAGGCAAGGAAAGGGTAACGCATGGGAAAGCACGGTCAGGCGAGGCAAGGCTAAGGCACGACAACGCAAGGCTAGGCAATGCACAGAAGGCAAGCAAAGAGTAACGCAAGGTAAGGAAGGCAAGGGAAAGCAAAGAAAGGCAAGTGTAACGGAAGGAACGGCACGGCAAGGGGAAACAAGGCTAAGGCACGACAACGCAGGGCTAGGCAATGCACGGCAAGGCAAGGAAAGGCTAACGCAGGGGAAGGCACGGTCAGGTGAGGCAAGGATAAGGCACGACAATGCAAGGCTAGGCAATGCACGGCAAGGCAAGGAAAGAGTAACGGAAGGAAAGGAAGGCAAGGCAAAGCCAGGCAAGGCAAGTGTAACAAAAGGCACGCCACGGCAAGGGGAATCAAGGCTAAGGCACGACAACGCACGGCTAGGCAATGCACAGCAAGGCAAGGAAAGGGTAACGCAAGGCAAGGCACGGTGAGGCTAGGCAAGGCTAATGCACGACAACGCAAGGCTAGGCAATGCACGACAATGCAAGGAAAGCTTAAAGCAAAGGAAGGCACGGTCAGGCGAGATAAGGCTTAGGCACGACAACGCAAGGCTAGGCAATGCACGGAAGGCAAGCAAAGAGTAACGGAAGGTAAGGAAGGCAAGGGAAAGCAAAGAAAGGCAAGTGTAACGGAAGGAACGGCACGGCAAGGGGAAACAAGGCTAAGGCACGACAACGCACGCTAGGCAATGCACGGCAAGGCAAGGAAAGGGTAACGCATGGGAAAGCACGGTCAGGCGAGGCAAGGCTAAGGCACGACAACGCAAGGCTAGGCAATGCACGGAAGGCAAGCAAAGAGTAACGGAAGGTAAGGAAGGCAAGGGAAAGCAAGGAAAGGCAAGTGTAACGGAAGGAACGGCACGGCAAGGGGAAACAAGGCTAAGGCACGACAACGCACGCTAGGCAATGCACGGCAAGGCAAGGAAAGGGTAACGCATGGGAAAGCACGGTCAGGCGAGGCAAGGCTAAGGCATGACAACGCAAGGCTAGGCAATGCACGGAAAGTAAGCAAAGAGTAACGGAACGCAAGGAAGGCAAGGGAAAGCAAGGGAAGGCAAGGGTAACGGAAGGAACGGCACGGCAAGGGGTAACAAGGCTAAGGCACGACAACGCACGCTAGGCAATGCACGGGAAGGCAAGGAAAGGGTAACGCATGGGAAAGCACGTTCAGGCGAGATAAGGCTAAGGCACGACAACGCAAGGCTAGGAAATTCAGGGAAGGCAAGCAAAGAGTAACGGAAGGTAAGGAAGGCAAGGAAAAGCAAGGAAAGGCAAGGGTAACGGAAGGAACGGCACGGCAAGGGGGAACAAGTCTAAGGCACGACACCGAACGCTAGGCAATGAACGGCAAGGCAAGGAAAGGGTAACGCATGGGAAAGCACGGTCAGGCGAGGCAAGGCTAAGGCACGACAACGCAAGGCTAGGCAATGCACGGAAGGCAAGCAAAGAGTAACGGAAGGTAAGGAAGGCAAGGGAAAGCAAGGAAAGGCAAGTGTAACGGAAGGAACGGCACGGCAAGGGGAAACAAGGCTAAGGCACGACAACGCACGCTAGGCAATGCACGGCAAGGCAAGGTAAGGGTAACGCATGGGAAAGCACGGTCAGGCGAGGCAAGGGTAAGGCATGACAACGCAAGGCTAGGCAATGCACGGAAAGCAAGCAAAGAGTAACGGAACGCAAGGAAGGCAAGGGAAAGCAAGGGAAGGCAAGGGTAACGGAAGGAACGGCACGGCAAGGGGTAAGAAGGCTAAGGCACGACAACGCAGGGCTAGGCAATGCACGGCAAGGCAAGAAAAGGGTAACGCAGGGGAAGGCACGGTCAGGTGAGGCAAGGATAAGGCACGACAATGCAAGGCTAGGCAATGCACGGCAAGGCAAGGAAAGAGTAACGGAAGGAAAGGAAGGCAAGGCAAAGCCAGGCAAGGCAAGTGTAACAAAAGGCACGCCACGGCAAGGGGAATCAAGGCTAAGGCACGACAACGCACGGCTAGGCAATGCACGGCAAGGCAAGGAAAGGGTAACGCAAGGCAAGGCACGGTGAGGCTAGGCAAGGCTAATGCACGACAACGCAAGGCTAGGCAATGCACGACAATGCAAGGAAAGCTTAAAGCAAAGGAAGGCACGGTCAGGCGAGATAAGGCTAGGGCACGACAACGCAAGGCTAGGCAATGCACGGAAGGCAAGCAAAGAGTAACGGAAGGTAAGGAAGGCAAGGGAAAGCAAAGAAAGGCAAGTGTAACGGAAGGAACGGCACGGCAAGGGGAAACAAGGCTAAGGCACGACAACGCACGCTAGGCAATTCACGGCAAGGCAAGGAAAGGGTAACGCATGGGAAAGCACGGTCAGGCGAGGCAAGCCTAAGGCATGACAACGCAAGGCTAGGCAATGCACGGAAAGCAAGCAAAGAGTAACGGAACGCAATGAAGGCAAGGGAAAGCAAGGGAAGGCAAGGGTAACGGAAGGAACGGCACGGCAAGGGGTAACAAGGCTAACGCACGAAAACGCAGGGCTAGGCAATGCACGGCAAGGCAAGGAAAGAGTAACGGAAGGAAAGGAAGGCAAGGCAAAGCCAGGCAAGGCAACTGTAACAAAAGGCACGCAACGGCAAGGGGAAACAAGGCTAAGGCTCGACAACAGACGGCTAGGAAATGCACGGCAAGGCAAGGAAAGGGTAACGCAAGGCAAGGCACGGTGAGGCTAGGCAAGGCTAATGCACGACAACGCAAGGCTAGGCAATGCACGATAATGCAAGTAAAGCTTAAAGCAAAGGAAGGCACGGTCAGGCGAGATAAGGCTAAGGCACGACAACGCAAGGCTAGGCAATGCACGGAAGGCAAGCAAAGAGTAACGGAAGCTAAGGAAGGCAAGGGAAAGCAAAGAAAGGCAAGGGTAAAGGAAGGAACGGCACGGCAAGGGGAAACAAGGCTAAGGCACGACAACGCACGCTAGGCAATGCACGGCAAGGCAAGGAAAGGGTAACGCATGGGAAAGCACGGTCAGGCGAGGCAAGGCTAAGGAAAGCCAACGCAAGGCTAGGCAATGCACGGCAAGGCAAGGAAAGGGTAACGCATGGGAAAGCACGGTCAGGCGAGGCAAGGCTAAGGCACGACAACGCAAGGCTAGGAAATTCATGGAAGGCAAGCAAAGAGTAACGGAAGGTAAGGAAGGCAAGGAAAAGCAAGGAAAGGCAAGGGTAACGGAAGGAACGGCACGGCAAGGGGGAACAAGTCTAAGGCACGACACCGAACGCTAGGCAATGAACGGCAAGGCAAGGAAAGGGTAACGCATGGGAAAGCACGGTCAGGCGAGGCAAGGCTAAGGCATGACAACGCAAGGCTAGGCAATGCACGGAAAGCAAGCAAAGAGTAACGGAACGCAAGGAAGGCAAGGTAAAGCAAGGGAAGGCAAGGGTAACGGAAGGAACGGCACGGCAAGGGGTAAGAAGGCTAAGGCACGACAACGCAGGGCTAGGCAATGCACGGCAAGGCAAGGAAAGGGTAACGCAGGGGAAGGCACGGTCAGGTGAGGCAAGGATAAGGCACGACAATGCAAGGCTAGGCAATGCACGGCAAGGCAAGGAAAGAGTAACGGAAGGAAAGGAAGGCAAGGCAAAGCCAGGCAAGGCAAGTGTAACAAAAGGCACGCCACGGCAAGGGGAATCAAGGCTAAGGCACGACAACGCACGGCTAGGCAATGCACGGCAAGGCAAGGAAAGGGTAACGCAAGGCAAGGCACGGTGAGGCTAGGCAAGGCTAATGCACGACAACGCAAGGCTAGGCAATGCACGACAATGCTAGGAAAGCTTAAAGCAAAGGAAGGCACGGTCAGGCGAGATAAGGCTAAGGCACGACAACGCAAGGCTAGGCAATGCACGGAAGGCAAGCAAAGAGTAACGGAAGGTAAGGAAGGCAAGGGAAAGCAAAGAAAGGCAAGTGTAACGGAAGGAACGGCACGGCAAGGGGAAACAAGGCTAAGGCACGACAACGCACGCTAGGCAATGCACGGCAAGGCAAGGAAAGGGTAACGCATGGGAAAGCACGGTCAGGCGAGGCAAGCCTAAGGCATGACAACGCAAGGCTAGGCAATGCACGGAAAGCAAGCAAAGAGTAACGGAACGCAAGGAAGGCAAGGGAAAGCAAGGGAAGGCAAGGGTAACGGAAGGAACGGCACGGCAAGGGGTAACAAGGCTAACGCACGAAAACGCAGGGCTAGGCAATGCACGGCAAGGCAAGGAAAGAGTAATGGAAGGAAAGGAAGGCAAGGCAAAGCCAGGCAAGGCAACTGTAAAAAAAGGCACGCAACGGCAAGGGGAAACAAGGCTAAGGCACGACAACACACGGCTAGGAAATGCACGGCAAGGCAAGGAAAGGGTAACGCAAGGCAAGGCACGGTGAGGCTAGGCAAGGCTAATGCACGACAACGCAAGGCTAGGCAATGCACGACAATGCAAGTAAAGCTTAAAGCAAAGGAAGGCACGGTCAGGCGAGATAAGACTAAGGCACGACAACGCAAGGCTAGGCAATGCACGGAAGGCAAGCAAAGAGTAACGGAAGCTAAGGAAGGCAAGGGAAAGCAAAGAAAGGCAACGGTAAAGGAAGGAACGGCACGGCAAGGGGAAACAAGGCTAAGGCACGACAACGCACGCTAGGCAATGCACGGCAAGGCAAGCAAAGGGTAACGCAAGGAAAGGCACGGTGAGGCTAGGCAAGGCTAATGCACGAAAATGCAAGGCTAGGCGATGCACGACAATGCAAGGAAAGCTTAAAGCCAAGGAAGGCAAGGTCAGGCGAGATAAGTCTAAGGCACGACAACGCAAGGCTAGGAAATTCAGGGAAGGCAAGCAAAGAGTAACGGAAGGTAAGCAAGGCAAGGAAAAGGAAGGAAAGTCCAGGGTAACGGAAGGAACGGCACGGCAAGGGGAAACAAGGCTAAGGCACGGCAACGCAGGCTGGGCAATGCACGGCAAGGCAAGGAAAGGGTAACGCATGGGAAAGCACGTTCAGGCGAGGCAAGGCTAAGGCACGACAACGCAAGGCTAGGCAATGCACGGAAGGCAAGCAAAGAGTAACGCAAGGTAAGGAAGGCAAGGGAAAGCAAAGAAAGGCAAGTGTAACGGAAGGAACGGCACGGCAAGGGGAAACAAGGCTAAGGCACGACAACGCAGGGCTAGGCAATGCACGGCAAGGCAAGGAAAGGGTAACGCATGGGAAAGCACCCTCAGGCGAGGCAAGGCTAAGGAAAGCCAACGCAAGGCTAGGCAATGCACGGCAAGGCAAGGAAAGGGTAACGCATGGGAAAGCACGGTCAGGCGAGGCAAGGCTAAGGCACGACAACGCAAGGCTAGGAAATTCAGGGAAGGCAAGCAAAGAGTAACGGAAGGTAAGGAAGGCAAGGAAAAGCAAGGAAAGGCAAGGGTAACGGAAGGAACGGCACGGCAAGGGGGAACAAGTCTAAGGCACGACACCGAACGCTAGGCAATGAACGGCAAGGCAAGGAAAGGGTAACGCATGGGAAAGCACGGTCAGGCGAGGCAAGGCTAAGGCATGACAACGCAAGGCTAGGCAATGCACGACAATGCAAGGAAAGCTTAAAGCAAAGGAAGGCACGGTCAGGCGAGATAAGGCTAGGGCACGACAACGCAAGGCTAGGCAATGCACGGAAGGCAAGCAAAGAGTAACGGAAGGTAAGGAAGGCAAGGGAAAGCAAAGAAAGGCAAGTGTAACGGAAGGAACGGCACGGCAAGGGGAAACAAGGCTAAGGCACGACAACGCACGCTAGGCAATTTACGGCAAGGCAAGGAAAGGGTAACGCATGGGAAAGCACGGTCAGGCGAGGCAAGCCTAAGGCATGACAACGCAAGGCTAGGCAATGCACGGAAAGCAAGCAAAGAGTAACGGAACGCAATGAAGGCAAGGGAAAGCAAGGGAAGGCAAGGGTAACGGAAGGAACGGCACGGCAAGGGGTAACAAGGCTAACGCACGAAAACGCAGGGCTAGGCAATGCACGGCAAGGCAAGGAAAGAGTAACGGAAGGAAAGGAAGGCAAGGCAAAGCCAGGCAAGGCAACTGTAACAAAAGGCACGCAACGGCAAGGGGAAACAAGGCTAAGGCTCGACAACAGACGGCTAGGAAATGCACGGCAAGGCAAGGAAAGGGTAACGCAAGGCAAGGCACGGTGAGGCTAGGCAAGGCTAATGCACGACAACGCAAGGCTAGGCAATGCACGATAATGCAAGTAAAGCTTAAAGCAAAGGAAGGCACGGTCAGGCGAGATAAGGCTAAGGCACGACAACGCAAGGCTAGGCAATGCACGGAAGGCAAGCAAAGAGTAACGGAAGCTAAGGAAGGCAAGGGAAAGCAAAGAAAGGCAAGGGTAAAGGAAGGAACGGCACGGCAAGGGGAAACAAGGCTAAGGCACGACAACGCACGCTAGGCAATGCACGGCAAGGCAAGGAAAGGGTAACGCATGGGAAAGCACGGTCAGGCGAGGCAAGGCTAAGGAAAGCCAACGCAAGGCTAGGCAATGCACGGCAAGGCAAGGAAAGGGTAACGCATGGGAAAGCACGGTCAGGCGAGGCAAGGCTAAGGCACGACAACGCAAGGCTAGGAAATTCATGGAAGGCAAGCAAAGAGTAACGGAAGGTAAGGAAGGCAAGGAAAAGCAAGGAAAGGCAAGGGTAACGGAAGGAACGGCACGGCAAGGGGGAACAAGTCTAAGGCACGACACCGAACGCTAGGCAATGAACGGCAAGGCAAGGAAAGGGTAACGCATGGGAAAGCACGGTCAGGCGAGGCAAGGCTAAGGCATGACAACGCAAGGCTAGGCAATGCACGGAAAGCAAGCAAAGAGTAACGGAACGCAAGGAAGGCAAGGTAAAGCAAGGGAAGGCAAGGGTAACGGAAGGAACGGCACGGCAAGGGGTAAGAAGGCTAAGGCACGACAACGCAGGGCTAGGCAATGCACGGCAAGGCAAGGAAAGGGTAACGCAGGGGAAGGCACGGTCAGGTGAGGCAAGGATAAGGCACGACAATGCAAGGCTAGGCAATGCACGGCAAGGCAAGGAAAGAGTAACGGAAGGAAAGGAAGGCAAGGCAAAGCCAGGCAAGGCAAGTGTAACAAAAGGCACGCCACGGCAAGGGGAATCAAGGCTAAGGCACGACAACGCACGGCTAGGCAATGCACGGCAAGGCAAGGAAAGGGTAACGCAAGGCAAGGCACGGTGAGGCTAGGCAAGGCTAATGCACGACAACGCAAGGCTAGGCAATGCACGACAATGCAAGGAAAGCTTAAAGCAAAGGAAGGCACGGTCAGGCGAGATAAGGCTAAGGCACGACAACGCAAGGCTAGGCAATGCACGGAAGGCAAGCAAAGAGTAACGGAAGGTAAGGAAGGCAAGGGAAAGCAAAGAAAGGCAAGTGTAACGGAAGGAACGGCACGGCAAGGGGAAACAAGGCTAAGGCACGACAACGCACGCTAGGCAATGCACGGCAAGGCAAGGAAAGGGTAACGCATGGGAAAGCACGGTCAGGCGAGGCAAGCCTAAGGCATGACAACGCAAGGCTAGGCAATGCACGGAAAGCAAGCAAAGAGTAACGGAACGCAAGGAAGGCAAGGGAAAGCAAGGGAAGGCAAGGGTAACGGAAGGAACGGCACGGCAAGGGGTAACAAGGCTAACGCACGAAAACGCAGGGCTAGGCAATGCACGGCAAGGCAAGGAAAGAGTAATGGAAGGAAAGGAAGGCAAGGCAAAGCCAGGCAAGGCAACTGTAAAAAAAGGCACGCAACGGCAAGGGGAAACAAGGCTAAGGCACGACAACACACGGCTAGGAAATGCACGGCAAGGCAAGGAAAGGGTAACGCAAGGCAAGGCACGGTGAGGCTAGGCAAGGCTAATGCACGACAACGCAAGGCTAGGCAATGCACGACAATGCAAGTAAAGCTTAAAGCAAAGGAAGGCACGGTCAGGCGAGATAAGACTAAGGCACGACAACGCAAGGCTAGGCAATGCACGGAAGGCAAGCAAAGAGTAACGGAAGCTAAGGAAGGCAAGGGAAAGCAAAGAAAGGCAACGGTAAAGGAAGGAACGGCACGGCAAGGGGAAACAAGGCTAAGGCACGACAACGCACGCTAGGCAATGCACGGCAAGGCAAGCAAAGGGTAACGCAAGGAAAGGCACGGTGAGGCTAGGCAAGGCTAATGCACGAAAATGCAAGGCTAGGCGATGCACGACAATGCAAGGAAAGCTTAAAGCCAAGGAAGGCAAGGTCAGGCGAGATAAGTCTAAGGCACGACAACGCAAGGCTAGGAAATTCAGGGAAGGCAAGCAAAGAGTAACGCAAGGTAAGGAAGGCAAGGGAAAGCAAAGAAAGGCAAGTGTAACGGAAGGAACGGCACGGCAAGGGGAAACAAGGCTAAGGCACGACAACGCAGGGCTAGGCAATGCACGGCAAGGCAAGGAAAGGGTAACGCATGGGAAAGCACCCTCAGGCGAGGCAAGGCTAAGGAAAGCCAACGCAAGGCTAGGCAATGCACGGCAAGGCAAGGAAAGGGTAACGCATGGGAAAGCACGGTCAGGCGAGGCAAGGCTAAGGCACGACAACGCAAGGCTAGGAAATTCAGGGAAGGCAAGCAAAGAGTAACGGAAGGTAAGGAAGGCAAGGAAAAGCAAGGAAAGGCAAGGGTAACGGAAGGAACGGCACGGCAAGGGGGAACAAGTCTAAGGCACGACACCGAACGCTAGGCAATGAACGGCAAGGCAAGGAAAGGGTAACGCATGGGAAAGCACGTTCAGGCGAGGCAAGGCTAAGGCACGACAACGCAAGGCTAGGCAATGCACGGAAGGCAAGCAAAGAGTAACGCAAGGTAAGGAAGGCAAGGGAAAGCAAAGAAAGGCAAGTGTAACGGAAGGAACGGCACGGCAAGGGGAAACAAGGCTAAGGCACGACAACGCAGGGCTAGGCAATGCACGGCAAGGCAAGGAAAGGGTAACGCATGGGAAAGCACCCTCAGGCGAGGCAAGGCTAAGGAAAGCCAACGCAAGGCTAGGCAATGCACGGCAAGGCAAGGAAAGGGTAACGCATGGGAAAGCACGGTCAGGCGAGGCAAGGCTAAGGCACGACAACGCAAGGCTAGGAAATTCAGGGAAGGCAAGCAAAGAGTAACGGAAGGTAAGGAAGGCAAGGAAAAGCAAGGAAAGGCAAGGGTAACGGAAGGAACGGCACGGCAAGGGGGAACAAGTCTAAGGCACGACACCGAACGCTAGGCAATGAACGGCAAGGCAAGGAAAGGGTAACGCATGGGAAAGCACGGTCAGGCGAGGCAAGGCTAAGGCATGACAACGCAAGGCTAGGCAATGGACGGAAAGCAAGCAAAGAGTAACGGAACGCAAGGAAGGCAAGGTAAAGCAAGGGAAGGCAAGGGTAACGGAAGGAACGGCACGGCAAGGGGTAAGAAGGCTAAGGCACGACAACGCAGGGCTAGGCAATGCACGGCAAGGCAAGGAAAGGGTAACGCAGGGGAAGGCACGGTCAGGTGAGGCAAGGATAAGGCACGACAATGCAAGGCTAGGCAATGCACGGCAAGGCAAGGAAAGAGTAACGGAAGGAAAGGAAGGCAAGGCAAAGCCAGGCAAGGCAAGTGTAACAAAAGGCACGCCACGGCAAGGGGAATCAAGGCTAAGGCACGACAACGCACGGCTAGGCAATGCACGGCAAGGCAAGGAAAGGGTAACGCAAGGCAAGGCACGGTGAGGCTAGGCAAGGCTAATGCACGACAACGCAAGGCTAGGCAATGCACGACAATGCAAGGAAAGCTTAAAGCAAAGGAAGGCACGGTCAGGCGAGATAAGGCTAAGGCACGACAACGCAAGGCTAGGCAATGCACGGAAGGCAAGCAAAGAGTAACGGAAGGTAAGGAAGGCAAGGGAAAGCAAAGAAAGCCAAGTGTAACGGAAGGAACGGCACGGCAAGGGGAAACAAGGCTAAGGCACGACAACGCACGCTAGGCAATGCACGGCAAGGCAAGGAAAGGGTAACGCATGGGAAAGCACGGTCAGGCGAGGCAAGCCTAAGGCATGACAACGCAAGGCTAGGCAATGCACGGAAAGCAAGCAAAGAGTAACGGAACGCAATGAAGGCAAGGGAAAGCAAGGGAAGGCAAGGGTAACGGAAGGAACGGCACGGCAAGGGGTAACAAGGCTAACGCACGAAAACGCAGGGCTAGGCAATGCACGGCAAGGCAATGAAAGAGTAACGGAAGGAAAGGAAGGCAAGGCAAAGCCAGGCAAGGCAACTGTAAAAAAAGGCACGCAACGGCAAGGGGAAACAAGGCTAAGGCACGACAACACACGGCTAGGAAATGCACGGCAAGGCAAGGAAAGGGTAACGCAAGGCAAGGCACGGTGAGGCTAGGCAAGGTTAATGCACGACAACGCAAGGCTAGGCAATGCACGACAATGCAAGTAAAGCTTAAAGCAAAGGAAGGCACGGTCAGGCGAGATAAGGCTAAGGCACGACAACGCAAGGCTAGGCAATGCACGGAAGGCAAGCAAAGAGTAACGGAAGCTAAGGAAGGCAAGGGAAAGCAAAGAAAGGCAACGGTAAAGGAAGGAACGGCACGGCAAGGGGAAACAAGGCTAAGGCACGACAACGCACGCTAGGCAATGCACGGCAAGGCAAGCAAAGGGTAACGCAAGGAAAGGCACGGTGAGGCTAGGCAAGGCTAATGCACGAAAATGCAAGGCTAGGCGATGCACGACAATGCAAGGAAAGCTTAAAGCCAAGGAAGGCAAGGTCAGGCGAGATAAGTCTAAGGCACGACAACGCAAGGCTAGGAAATTCAGGGAAGGCAAGCAAAGAGTAACGGAAGGTAAGCAAGGCAAGGAAAAGGAAGGAAAGTCCAGGGTAACGGAAGGAACGGCACGGCAAGGGGAAACAAGGCTAAGGCACGGCAACGCAGGCTGGGCAATGCACGGCAAGGCAAGGAAAGGGTAACGCATGGGAAAGCACGTTCAGGCGAGGCAAGGCTAAGGCACGACAACGCAAGGCTAGGCAATGCACGGAAGGCAAGCAAAGAGTAACGCAAGGTAAGGAAGGCAAGGGAAAGCAAAGAAAGGCAAGTGTAACGGAAGGAACGGCACGGCAAGGGGAAACAAGGCTAAGGCACGACAACGCAGGGCTAGGCAATGCACGGCAAGGCAAGGAAAGGGTAACGCATGGGAAAGCACCCTCAGGCGAGGCAAGGCTAAGTAAAGCCAACGCAAGGCTAGGCAATGCACGGCAAGGCAAGGAAAGGGTAACGCATGGGAAAGCACGGTCAGGCGAGGGAAGGCTAAGGCATGACAACGCAAGGCTAGGCAATGCACGGAAAGCAAGCAAAGAGTAACGGAACGCAAGGAAGGCAAGGGAAAGCAAGGGAAGGCAAGGGTAACGGAAGGAACGGCACGGCAAGGGGTAAGAAGGCTAAGGCACGACAACGCAGGGCTAAGCAATGCACGGCAAGGCAAGGAAAGGGTAACGCAGGGGAATGCACGGTCAGGTGAGGCAAGGATAAGGCACGACAATGCAAGGCTACGCAATGCACGGCCAGGCAAGGAAAGAGTAACGGAAGGAAAGGAAGGCAAGGCAAAGCCAGGCTAGGCAAGTGTAACAAAAGGCACGCCACGGCAAGGGGAATCAAGGCTAAGGCACGACAACGCACGGCTAGGCAATGCACGGCAAGGCAAGGAAAGGGTAACGCAAGGCAAGGCACGGTGAGGCTAGGCAAGGCTAATGCACGACAACGCAAGGCTAGGCAATGCACGACAATGCAAGGAAAGCTTAAAGCAAAGGAAGGCACGGTCAGGCGAGATAAGGCTAAGGCACGACAACGCAAGGCTAGGCAATGCACGGCAAGGCAAGCAAAGGGTAACGCAAGGAAAGGCACGGTGAGGCTAGGCAAGGCTAATGCACGAAAACGCAAGGCTAGGCGATGCACGACAATGCAAGGAAAGCTTAAAGCAAAGGAAGGCACGGTCAGGCGAGATAAGGCTAAGGCACGACAACGCAAGGCTAGGCAATGCACGGAAGGCAAGCAAAGAGTAACGGAAGGTAAGGAAGGCAAGGGAAAGCAAAGAAAGGCAAGTGTAACGGAAGGAACGGCACGGCAAGGGGAAACAAGGCTAAGGCACGACAACGCACGCTAGGCAATGCACGGCAAGGCAAGGAAAGGGTAACGCATGGGAAAGCACGGTCAGGCGAGGCAAGCCTAAGGCATGACAACGCAAGGCTATGCAATGCACGGAAAGCAAGCAAAGAGTAACGGAACGCAATGAAGGCAAGGGAAAGCAAGGGAAGGCAAGGGTAACGGAAGGAACGGCACGGCAAGGGGTAACAAGGCTAACGCACGAAAACGCAGGGCTTGGCAATGCACGGCAAGGCAAGGAAAGAGTAACGGAAGGAAAGGAAGGCAAGGCAAAGCCAGGCAAGGCAACTGTAACAAAAGGCACGCAACGGTAAGGGGAAACAAGGCTAAGGCACGACAACACACGGCTAGGAAATGCACGGCAAGGCAAGGAAAGGGTAACGCAAGGCAAGGCACGCTGAGGCTAGGCAAGGCTAATGCACGACAACGCAAGGCTAGGCAATGCACGACAATGCAAGTAAAGCTTAAAGCAAAGGAAGGCACGGTCAGGTGAGATAAGGCTAAGGCACGACAACGCAAGGCTAGGCAATGCACGGAAGGCAAGCAAAGAGTAACGGAAGCTAAGGAAGGCAAGGGAAAGCAAAGAAAGGCAAGGGTAAAGGAAGGAACGGCACGGCAAGGGGAAACAAGGCTAAGGCACGACAACGCACGCTAGGCAATGCACGGCAAGGCAAGGAAAGGGTAACGCATGGGAAAGCACGGTCAGGCGAGGCAAGGCTAAGGAAAGCCAACGGAAGGCTAGGCAATGCACGGCAAGGCAAGGAAAGGGTAACGCTGGGAAAGCACGGTCAGGCGAGGCAAGGCTAAGGCACGACAACGCAAGGCTAGGAAATTCAGGGAAGGCAAGCAAAGAGTAACGGAAGGTAAGGAAGGCAAGGAAAAGCAAGGAAAGGCAAGGGTAACGGAAGGAACGGCACGGCAAGGGGGAACAAGTCTAAGGCACGACACCGAACGCTAGGCAATGAACGGCAAGGCAAGGAAAGGGTAACGCATGGGAAAGCACGGTCAGGCGAGGCAAGGCTAAGGCATGACAACGCAAGGCTAGGCAATGCACGGAAAGCAAGCAAAGAGTAACGGAACGCAAGGAAGGCAAGGGAAAGCAAGGGAAGGCAAGGGTAACGGAAGGAACGGCACGGCAAGGGGTAAGAAGGCTAAGGCACGACAACGCAGGGCTAGGCAATGCACGGCAAGGCAAGGAAAGGGTAACGCAGGGGAAGGCACGGTCAGGTGAGGCAAGGATAACGCACGACAATGCAAGGCTAGGCAATGCACGGCAAGGCAAGGAAAGAGTAACGGAAGGAAAGGAAGGCAAGGCAAAGCCAGGCAAGGCAAGTGTAACAAAAGGCACGCCACGGCAAGGGGAATCAAGGCTAAGGCACGACAACGCACGGCTAGGCAATGCACGGCAAGGCAAGGAAAGGGTAACGCAAGGCAAGGCACGGTGAGGCTAGGCAAGGCTAATGCACGACAACGCAAGGCTAGGCAATGCACGACAATGCAAGGAAAGCTTAAAGCAAAGGAAGGCACGGTCAGGCGAGATAAGGCTAAGGCACGACAACGCAAGGCTAGGCAATGCACGGAAGGCAAGCAAAGAGTAACGGAAGGTAAGGAAGGCAAGGGAAAGCAAAGAAAGGCAAGTGTAACGGAAGGAACGGCACGGCAAGGGGAAACAAGGCTAAGGCACGACAACGCACGCTAGGCAATGCACGGCAAGGCAAGGAAAGGGTAACGCATGGGAAAGCACGGTCAGGCGAGGCAAGCCTAAGGCATGACAACGCAAGGCTAGGCAATGCACGGAAAGCAAGCAAAGAGTAACGGAACGCAATGAAGGCAAGGGAAAGCAAGGGAATCAAGGGTAACGGAAGGAACGGCACGGCAAGGGGTAACAAGGCTAACGCACGAAAACGCAGGGCTAGGCAATGCACGGCAAGGCAAGGAAAGAGTAATGGAAGGAAAGGAAGGCAAGGCAAAGCCAGGCAAGGCAACTGTAACAAAAGGCACGCAACGGCAAGGGGAAACAAGGCTAAGGCACGACAACACACGGCTAGGAAATGCACGGCAAGGCAAGGAAAGGGTAACGCAAGGCAAGGCACGCTGAGGCTAGGCAAGGCTAATGCACGACAACGCAAGGCTAGGCAATGCACGATAATGCAAGTAAAGCTTAAAGCAAAGGAAGGCACGGTCAGGCGAGATAAGGCTAAGGCACGACAACGCAAGGCTAGGCAATGCACGGAAGGCAAGCAAAGAGTAACGGAAGCTAAGGAAGGCAAGGGAAAGCAAAGAAAGGCAAGGGTAAAGGAAGGAACGGCACGGCAAGGGGAAACAAGGCTAAGGCACGACAACGCACGCTAGGCAATGCACGGCAAGGCAAGGAAAGGGTAACGCATGGGAAAGCACGGTCAGGCGAGGCAAGGCTAAGGAAAGCCAACGCAAGGCTAGGCAATGCACGGCAAGGCAAGGAAAGGGTAACGCATGGGAAAGCACGGTCAGGCGAGGCAAGGCTAAGGCACGACAACGCAAGGCTAGGAAATTCATGGAAGGCAAGCAAAGAGTAACGGAAGGTAAGGAAGGCAAGGAAAAGCAAGGAAAGGCAAGGGTAACGGAAGGAACGGCACGGCAAGGGGGAACAAGTCTAAGGCACGACACCGAACGCTAGGCAATGAACGGCAAGGCAAGGAAAGGGTAACGCATGGGAAAGCACGGTCAGTCGAGGCAAGGCTAAGGCATGACAACGCAAGGCTAGGCAATGCACGGAAAGCAAGCAAAGTGTAACGGAACGCAAGGAAGGCAAGGTAAAGCAAGGGAAGGCAAGGGTAACGGAAGGAACGGCACGGCAAGGGGTAAGAAGGCTAAGGCACGACAACGCAGGGCTAGGCAATGCACGGCAAGGCAAGGAAAGGGTAACGCAGGGGAAGGCACGGTCAGGTGAGGCAAGGATAAGGCACGACAATGCAAGGCTAGGCAATGCACGGCAAGGCAAGGAAAGAGTAACGGAAGGAAAGGAAGGCAAGGCAAAGCCAGGCAAGGCAAGTGTAACAAAAGGCACGCCACGGCAAGGGGAATCAAGGCTAAGGCACGACAACGCACGGCTAGGCAATGCACGGCAAGGCAAGGAAAGGGTAACTCAAGGCAAGGCACGGTGAGGCTAGGCAAGGCTAATGCACGACAACGCAAGGCTAGGCAATGCACGACAATGCAAGGAAAGCTTAAAGCAAAGGAAGGCACGGTCAGGCGAGATAAGGCTAAGGCACGACAACGCAAGGCTAGGCAATGCACGGAAGGCAAGCAAAGAGTAACGGAAGGTAAGGAAGGCAAGGGAAAGCAAAGAAAGGCAAGTGTAACGGAAGGAACGGCACGGCAAGGGGAAACAAGGCTAAGGCACGACAACGCACGCTAGGCAATGCACGGCAAGGCAAGGAAAGGGTAACGCATGGGAAAGCACGGTCAGGCGAGGCAAGCCTAAGGCATGACAACGCAAGGCTAGGCAATGCACGGAAAGCAAGCAAAGAGTAACGGAACGCAATGAAGGCAAGGGAAAGCAAGGGAAGGCAAGGGTAACGGAAGGAACGGCACGGCAAGGGGTAACAAGGCTAACGCACGAAAACGCAGGGCTAGGCAATGCACGGCAAGGCAAGGAAAGAGTAACGGAAGGAAAGGAAGGCAAGGCAAAGCCAGGCAAGGCAACTGTAACAAAAGGCACGCAACGGCAAGGGGAAACAAGGCTAAGGCACGACAACACACGGCTAGGAAATGCACGGCAAGGCAAGGAAAGGGTAACGCAAGGCAAGGCACGGTGAGGCTAGGCAAGGCTAATGCACGACAACGCAAGGCTAGGCAATGCACGACAATGCAAGTAAAGCTTAAAGCAAAGGAAGGCACGGTCAGGCGAGATAAGGCTAAGGCACGACAACGCAAGGCTAGGCAATGCACGGAAGGCAAGCAAAGAGTAACGGAAGCTAAGGAAGGCAAGGGAAAGCAAAGAAAGGCAACGGTAAAGGAAGGAACGGCACGGCAAGGGGAAACAAGGCTAAGGCACGACAACGCACGCTAGGCAATGCACGGCAAGGCAAGCAAAGGGTAACGCAAGGAAAGGCACGGTGAGGCTAGGCAAGGCTAATGCACGAAAATGCAAGGCTAGGCGATGCACGACAATGCAAGGAAAGCTTAAAGCCAAGGAAGGCAAGGTCAGGCGAGATAAGTCTAAGGCACGACAACGCAAGGCTAGGAAATTCAGGGAAGGCAAGCAAAGAGTAACGGAAGGTAAGCAAGGCAAGGAAAAGGAAGGAAAGTCCAGGGTAACGGAAGGAACGGCACGGCAAGGGGAAACAAGGCTAAGGCACGGCAACGCAGGCTGGGCAATGCACGGCAAGGCAAGGAAAGGGTAACGCATGGGAAAGCACGTTCAGGCGAGGCAAGGCTAAGGCACGACAACGCAAGGCTAGGCAATGCACGGAAGGCAAGCAAAGAGTAACGCAAGGTAAGGAAGGCAAGGGAAAGCAAAGAAAGGCAAGTGTAACGGAAGGAACGGCACGGCAAGGGGAAACAAGGCTAAGGCACGACAACGCAGGGCTAGGCAATGCACGGCAAGGCAAGGAAAGGGTAACGCATGGGAAAGCACCCTCAGGCGAGGCAAGGCTAAGGAAAGCCAACGCAAGGCTAGGCAATGCACGGCAAGGCAAGGAAAGGGTAACGCATGGGAAAGCACGGTCAGGCGAGGCAAGGCTAAGGCACGACAACGCAAGGCTAGGAAATTCAGGGAAGGCAAGCAAAGAGTAACGGAAGGTAAGGAAGGCAAGGAAAAGCAAGGAAAGGCAAGGGTAACGGAAGGAACGGCACGGCAAGGGGGAACAAGTCTAAGGCACAACACCGAACGCTAGGCAATGAACGGCAAGGCAAGGAAAGGGTAACGCATGGGAAAGCACGGTCAGGCGAGGCAAGGCTAAGGCACGACAACGCAAGGCTAGGCAATGCACGGAAGGCAAGCAAAGAGTAACGGAAGGTAAGGACGGCAAGGGAAAGCAAGGAAAGGCAAGTGTAACGGAAGGAACGGCACGGCAAGGGGAAACAAGGCTAAGGCACGACAACGCACGCTAGGCAATGCACGGCAAGGCAAGGCAAGGGTAACGCATGGGAAAGCACGGTCAGGCGAGGCAAGGCTAAGGCATGACAACGCAAGGCTAGGCAATGCACGGAAAGCAAGCAAAGAGTAACGGAACGCAAGGAAGGCAAGGGAAAGCAAGGGAAGGCAAGGGTAACGGAAGGAACGGCACGGCAAGGGGTAAGAAGGCTAAGGCACGACAACGCAGGGCTAAGCAATGCACGGCAAGGCAAGGAAAGGGTAACGCAGGGGAATGCACGGTCAGGTGAGGCAAGGATAAGGCACGACAATGCAAGGCTACGCAATGCACGGCCAGGCAAGGAAAGAGTAACGGAAGGAAAGGAAGGCAAGGCAAAGCCAGGCAAGGCAAGTGTAACAAAAGGCACGCCACGGCAAGGGGAATCAAGGCTAAGGCACGACAACGCACGGCTAGGCAATGCACGGCAAGGCAAGGAAAGGGTAACGCAAGGCAAGGCACGGTGAGGCTAGGCAAGGCTAATGCACGACAACGCAAGGCTAGGCAATGCACGACAATGCAAGGAAAGCTTAAAGCAAAGGAAGGCACGGTCAGGCGAGATAAGGCTAAGGCACGACAACGCAAGGCTAGGCAATGCACGGCAAGGCAAGCAAAGGGTAACGCAAGGAAAGGCACGGTGAGGCTAGGCAAGGCTAATGCACGAAAACGCAAGGCTAGGCGATGCACGACAATGCAAGGAAAGCTTAAAGCAAAGGAAGGCACGGTCAGGCGAGATAAGGCTAAGGCACGACAACGCAAGGCTAGGCAATGCACGGAAGGCAAGCAAAGAGTAACGGAAGGTAAGGAAGGCAAGGGAAAGCAAAGAAAGGCAAGTGTAACGGAAGGAACGGCACGGCAAGGGGAAACAAGGCTAAGGCACGACAACGCACGCTAGGCAATGCACGGCAAGGCAAGGAAAGGGTAACGCATGGGAAAGCACGGTCAGGCGAGGCAAGCCTAAGGCATGACAACGCAAGGCTATGCAATGCACCGAAAGCAAGCAAAGAGTAACGGAACGCAATGAAGGCAAGGGAAAGCAAGGGAAGGCAAGGGTAACGGAAGGAACGGCACGGCAAGGGGTAACAAGGCTAACGCACGAAAACGCAGGGCTTGGCAATGCACGGCAAGTCAAGGAAAGAGTAACGGAAGGAAAGGAAGGCAAGGCAAAGCCAGGCAAGGCAACTGTAACAAAAGGCACGCAACGGCAAGGGGAAACAAGGCTAAGGCACGACAACACACGGCTAGGAAATGCACGGCAAGGCAAGGAAAGGGTAACGCAAGGCAAGGCACGCTGAGGCTAGGCAAGGCTAATGCACGACAACGCAAGGCTAGGCAATGCACGATAATGCAAGTAAAGCTTAAAGCAAAGGAAGGCACGGTCAGGCGAGATAAGGCTAAGGCACGACAACGCAAGGCTAGGCAATGCACGGAAGGCAAGCAAAGAGTAACGGAAGCTAAGGAAGGCAAGGGAAAGCAAAGAAAGGCAACGGTAAAGGAAGGAACGGCACGGCAAGGGGAAACAAGGCTAAGGCACGACAACGCACGCTAGGCAATGCACGGCAAGGCAAGCAAAGGGTAACGCAAGGAAAGGCACGGTGAGGCTAGGCAAGGCTAATGCACGAAAATGCAAGGCTAGGCGATGCACGACAATGCAAGGAAAGCTTAAAGCCAAGGAAGGCAAGGTCAGGCGAGATAAGTCTAAGGCACGACAACGCAAGGCTAGGAAATTCAGGGAAGGCAAGCAAAGAGTAACGGAAGGTAAGCAAGGCAAGGAAAAGGAAGGAAAGTCCAGGGTAACGGAAGGAACGGCACGGCAAGGGGAAACAAGGCTAAGGCACGGCAACGCAGGCTGGGCAATGCACGGCAAGGCAAGGAAAGGGTAACGCATGGGAAAGCACGTTCAGGCGAGGCAAGGCTAAGGCACGACAACGCAAGGCTAGGCAATGCACGGAAGGCAAGCAAAGAGTAACGCAAGGTAAGGAAGGCAAGGGAAAGCAAAGAAAGGCAAGTGTAACGGAAGGAACGGCACGGCAAGGGGAAACAAGGCTAAGGCACGACAACGCAGGGCTAGGCAATGCACGGCAAGGCAAGGAAAGGGTAACGCATGGGAAAGCACCCTCAGGCGAGGCAAGGCTAAGTAAAGCCAACGCAAGGCTAGGCAATGCACGGCAAGGCAAGTAAGTAAAGCCAACGCAAGGCTAGGCAATGCACGGCAAGGCAAGGAAAGGGTAACGCATGGGAAAGCACGGTCAGGCGAGGGAAGGCTAAGGCATGACAACGCAAGGCTAGGCAATGCACGGAAAGCAAGCAAAGAGTAACGGAACGCAAGGAAGGCAAGGGAAAGCAAGGGAAGGCAAGGGTAACGGAAGGAACGGCACGGCAAGGGGTAAGAAGGCTAAGGCACGACAACGCAGGGCTAAGCAATGCACGGCAAGGCAAGGAAAGGGTAACGCAGGGGAATGCACGGTCAGGTGAGGCAAGGATAAGGCACGACAATGCAAGGCTACGCAATGCACGGCCAGGCAAGGAAAGAGTAACGGAAGGAAAGGAAGGCAAGGCAAAGCCAGGCTAGGCAAGTGTAACAAAAGGCACGCCACGGCAAGGGGAATCAAGGCTAAGGCACGACAACGCACGGCTAGGCAATGCACGGCAAGGCAAGGAAAGGGTAACGCAAGGCAAGGCACGGTGAGGCTAGGCAAGGCTAATGCACGACAACGCAAGGCTAGGCAATGCACGACAATGCAAGGAAAGCTTAAAGCAAAGGAAGGCACGGTCAGGCGAGATAAGGCTAAGGCACGACAACGCAAGGCTAGGCAATGCACGGCAAGGCAAGCAAAGGGTAACGCAAGGAAAGGCACGGTGAGGCTAGGCAAGGCTAATGCACGAAAACGCAAGGCTAGGCGATGCACGACAATGCAAGGAAAGCTTAAAGCAAAGGAAGGCACGGTCAGGCGAGATAAGGCTAAGGCACGACAACGCAAGGCTAGGCAATGCACGGAAGGCAAGCAAAGAGTAACGGAAGGTAAGGAAGGCAAGGGAAAGCAAAGAAAGGCAAGTGTAACGGAAGGAACGGCACGGCAAGGGGAAACAAGGCTAAGGCACGACAACGCACGCTAGGCAATGCACGGCAAGGCAAGGAAAGGGTAACGCATGGGAAAGCACGGTCAGGCGAGGCAAGCCTAAGGCATGACAACGCAAGGCTAGGCAATGCACGGAAAGCAAGCAAAGAGTAACGGAACGCAATGAAGGCAAGGGAAAGCAAGGGAAGGCAAGGGTAACGGAAGGAACGGCACGGCAAGGGGTAACAAGGCTAACGCACGAAAACGCAGGGCTTGGCAATGCACGGCAAGGCAAGGAAAGAGTAACGGAAGGAAAGGAAGGCAAGGCAAAGCCAGGCAAGGCAACTGTAACAAAAGGCACGCAACGGTAAGGGGAAACAAGGCTAAGGCACGACAACACACGGCTAGGAAATGCACGGCAAGGCAAGGAAAGGGTAACGCAAGGCAAGGCACGCTGAGGCTAGGCAAGGCTAATGCACGACAACGCAAGGCTAGGCAATGCACGACAATGCAAGTAAAGCTTAAAGCAAAGGAAGGCACGGTCAGGTGAGATAAGGCTAAGGCACGACAACGCAAGGCTAGGCAATGCACGGAAGGCAAGCAAAGAGTAACGGAAGCTAAGGAAGGCAAGGGAAAGCAAAGAAAGGCAAGGGTAAAGGAAGGAACGGCACGGCAAGGGGAAACAAGGCTAAGGCACGACAACGCACGCTAGGCAATGCACGGCAAGGCAAGGAAAGGGTAACGCATGGGAAAGCACGGTCAGGCGAGGCAAGGCTAAGGAAAGCCAACGGAAGGCTAGGCAATGCACGGCAAGGCAAGGAAAGGGTAACGCTGGGAAAGCACGGTCAGGCGAGGCAAGGCTAAGGCACGACAACGCAAGGCTAGGAAATTCAGGGAAGGCAAGCAAAGAGTAACGGAAGGTAAGGAAGGCAAGGAAAAGCAAGGAAAGGCAAGGGTAACGGAAGGAACGGCACGGCAAGGGGGAACAAGTCTAAGGCACGACACCGAACGCTAGGCAATGAACGGCAAGGCAAGGAAAGGGTAACGCATGGGAAAGCACGGTCAGGCGAGGCAAGGCTAAGGCATGACAACGCAAGGCTAGGCAATGCACGGAAAGCAAGCAAAGAGTAACGGAACGCAAGGAAGGCAAGGGAAAGCAAGGGAAGGCAAGGGTAACGGAAGGAACGGCACGGCAAGGGGTAAGAAGGCTAAGGCACGACAACGCAGGGCTAGGCAATGCACGGCAAGGCAAGGAAAGGGTAACGCAGGGGAAGGCACGGTCAGGTGAGGCAAGGATAACGCACGACAATGCAAGGCTAGGCAATGCACGGCAAGGCAAGGAAAGAGTAACGGAAGGAAAGGAAGGCAAGGCAAAGCCAGGCAAGGCAAGTGTAACAAAAGGCACGCCACGGCAAGGGGAATCAAGGCTAAGGCACGACAACGCACGGCTAGGCAATGCACGGCAAGGCAAGGAAAGGGTAACGCAAGGCAAGGCACGGTGAGGCTAGGCAAGGCTAATGCACGACAACGCAAGGCTAGGCAATGCACGACAATGCAAGGAAAGCTTAAAGCAAAGGAAGGCACGGTCAGGCGAGATAAGGCTAAGGCACGACAACGCAAGGCTAGGCAATGCACGGAAGGCAAGCAAAGAGTAACGGAAGGTAAGGAAGGCAAGGGAAAGCAAAGAAAGGCAAGTGTAACGGAAGGAACGGCACGGCAAGGGGAAACAAGGCTAAGGCACGACAACGCACGCTAGGCAATGCACGGCAAGGCAAGGAAAGGGTAACGCATGGGAAAGCACGGTCAGGCGAGGCAAGCCTAAGGCATGACAACGCAAGGCTAGGCAATGCACGGAAAGCAAGCAAAGAGTAACGGAACGCAATGAAGGCAAGGGAAAGCAAGGGAATCAAGGGTAACGGAAGGAACGGCACGGCAAGGGGTAACAAGGCTAACGCACGAAAACGCAGGGCTAGGCAATGCACGGCAAGGCAAGGAAAGAGTAATGGAAGGAAAGGAAGGCAAGGCAAAGCCAGGCAAGGCAACTGTAACAAAAGGCACGCAACGGCAAGGGGAAACAAGGCTAAGGCACGACAACACACGGCTAGGAAATGCACGGCAAGGCAAGGAAAGGGTAACGCAAGGCAAGGCACGCTGAGGCTAGGCAAGGCTAATGCACGACAACGCAAGGCTAGGCAATGCACGATAATGCAAGTAAAGCTTAAAGCAAAGGAAGGCACGGTCAGGCGAGATAAGGCTAAGGCACGACAACGCAAGGCTAGGCAATGCACGGAAGGCAAGCAAAGAGTAACGGAAGCTAAGGAAGGCAAGGGAAAGCAAAGAAAGGCAAGGGTAAAGGAAGGAACGGCACGGCAAGGGGAAACAAGGCTAAGGCACGACAACGCACGCTAGGCAATGCACGGCAAGGCAAGGAAAGGGTAACGCATGGGAAAGCACGGTCAGGCGAGGCAAGGCTAAGGAAAGCCAACGCAAGGCTAGGCAATGCACGGCAAGGCAAGGAAAGGGTAACGCATGGGAAAGCACGGTCAGGCGAGGCAAGGCTAAGGCACGACAACGCAAGGCTAGGAAATTCATGGAAGGCAAGCAAAGAGTAACGGAAGGTAAGGAAGGCAAGGAAAAGCAAGGAAAGGCAAGGGTAACGGAAGGAACGGCACGGCAAGGGGGAACAAGTCTAAGGCACGACACCGAACGCTAGGCAATGAACGGCAAGGCAAGGAAAGGGTAACGCATGGGAAAGCACGGTCAGGCGAGGCAAGGCTAAGGCACGACAACGCAAGGCTAGGCAATGCACGGAAGGCAAGCAAAGAGTAACGGAAGGTAAGGACGGCAAGGGAAAGCAAGGAAAGGCAAGTGTAACGGAAGGAACGGCACGGCAAGGGGAAACAAGGCTAAGGCACGACAACGCACGCTAGGCAATGCACGGCAAGGCAAGGCAAGGGTAACGCATGGGAAAGCACGGTCAGGCGAGGCAAGGCTAAGGCATGACAACGCAAGGCTAGGCAATGCACGGAAAGCAAGCAAAGAGTAACGGAACGCAAGGAAGGCAAGGGAAAGCAAGGGAAGGCAAGGGTAACGGAAGGAACGGCACGGCAAGGGGTAAGAAGGCTAAGGCACGACAACGCAGGGCTAAGCAATGCACGGCAAGGCAAGGAAAGGGTAACGCAGGGGAATGCACGGTCAGGTGAGGCAAGGATAAGGCACGACAATGCAAGGCTACGCAATGCACGGCCAGGCAAGGAAAGAGTAACGGAAGGAAAGGAAGGCAAGGCAAAGCCAGGCAAGGCAAGTGTAACAAAAGGCACGCCACGGCAAGGGGAATCAAGGCTAAGGCACGACAACGCACGGCTAGGCAATGCACGGCAAGGCAAGGAAAGGGTAACGCAAGGCAAGGCACGGTGAGGCTAGGCAAGGCTAATGCACGACAACGCAAGGCTAGGCAATGCACGACAATGCAAGGAAAGCTTAAAGCAAAGGAAGGCACGGTCAGGCGAGATAAGGCTAAGGCACGACAACGCAAGGCTAGGCAATGCACGACAAGGCAAGCAAAGGGTAACGCAAGGAAAGGCACGGTGAGGCTAGGCAAGGCTAATGCACGAAAACGCAAGGCTAGGCGATGCACGACAATGCAAGGAAAGCTTAAAGCAAAGGAAGGCACGGTCAGGCGAGATAAGGCTAAGGCACGACAACGCAAGGCTAGGCAATGCACGGAAGGCAAGCAAAGAGTAACGGAAGGTAAGGAAGGCAAGGGAAAGCAAAGAAAGGCAAGTGTAACGGAAGGAACGGCACGGCAAGGGGAAACAAGGCTAAGGCACGACAACGCACGCTAGGCAATGCACGGCAAGGCAAGGAAAGGGTAACGCATGGGAAAGCACGGTCAGGCGAGGCAAGCCTAAGGCATGACAACGCAAGGCTATGCAATGCACCGAAAGCAAGCAAAGAGTAACGGAACGCAATGAAGGCAAGGGAAAGCAAGGGAAGGCAAGGGTAACGGAAGGAACGGCACGGCAAGGGGTAACAAGGCTAACGCACGAAAACGCAGGGCTTGGCAATGCACGGCAAGTCAAGGAAAGAGTAACGGAAGGAAAGGAAGGCAAGGCAAAGCCAGGCAAGGCAACTGTAACAAAAGGCACGCAACGGCAAGGGGAAACAAGGCTAAGGCACGACAACACACGGCTAGGAAATGCACGGCAAGGCAAGGAAAGGGTAACGCAAGGCAAGGCACGCTGAGGCTAGGCAAGGCTAATGCACGACAACGCAAGGCTAGGCAATGCACGATAATGCAAGTAAAGCTTAAAGCAAAGGAAGGCACGGTCAGGCGAGATAAGGCTAAGGCACGACAACGCAAGGCTAGGCAATGCACGGAAGGCAAGCAAAGAGTAACGGAAGCTAAGGAAGGCAAGGGAAAGCAAAGAAAGGCAAGGGTAAAGGAAGGAACGGCACGGCAAGGGGAAACAAGGCTAAGGCACGACAACGCACGCTAGGCAATGCACGGCAAGGCAAGGAAAGGGTAACGCATGGGAAAGCACGGTCAGGCGAGGCAAGGCTAAGGAAAGCCAACGCAAGGCTAGGCAATGCACGGCAAGGCAAGGAAAGGGTAACGCATGGGAAAGCACGGTCAGGCGAGGCAAGGCTAAGGCACGACAACGCAAGGCTAGGAAATTCATGGAAGGCAAGCAAAGAGTAACGGAAGGTAAGGAAGGCAAGGAAAAGCAAGGAAAGGCAAGGGTAACGGAAGGAACGGCACGGCAAGGGGGAACAAGTCTAAGGCACGACACCGAACGCTAGGCAATGAACGGCAAGGCAAGGAAAGGGTAACGCATGGGAAAGCACGGTCAGTCGAGGCAAGGCTAAGGCATGACAACGCAAGGCTAGGCAATGCACGGAAAGCAAGCAAAGAGTAACGGAACGCAAGGAAGGCAAGGTAAAGCAAGGGAAGGCAAGGGTAACGGAAGGAACGGCACGGCAAGGGGTAAGAAGGCTAAGGCACGACAACGCAGGGCTAGGCAATGCACGGCAAGGCAAGGAAAGGGTAACGCATGGGAAAGCACCCTCAGGCGAGGCAAGGCTAAGGAAAGCCAACGCAAGGCTAGGCAATGCACGGCAAGGCAAGGAAAGGGTAACGCATGGGAAAGCACGGTCAGGCGAGGCAAGGCTAAGGCACGACAACGCAAGGCTAGGAAATTCAGGGAAGGCAAGCAAAGAGTAACGGAAGGTAAGGAAGGCAAGGAAAAGCAAGGAAAGGCAAGGGTAACGGAAGGAACGGCACGGCAAGGGGGAACAAGTCTAAGGCACAACACCGAACGCTAGGCAATGAACGGCAAGGCAAGGAAAGGGTAACGCATGGGAAAGCACGGTCAGGCGAGGCAAGGCTAAGGCACGACAACGCAAGGCTAGGCAATGCACGGAAGGCAAGCAAAGAGTAACGGAAGGTAAGGAAGGCAAGGGAAAGCAAGGAAAGGCAAGTGTAACGGAAGGAACGGCACGGCAAGGGGAAACAAGGCTAAGGCACGACAACGCACGCTAGGCAATGCACGGCAAGGCAAGGCAAGGGTAACGCATGGGAAAGCACGGTCAGGCGAGGCAAGGCTAAGGCATGACAACGCAAGGCTAGGCAATGCACGGAAAGCAAGCAAAGAGTAACGGAACGCAAGGAAGGCAAGGGAAAGCAAGGGAAGGCAAGGGTAACGGAAGGAACGGCACGGCAAGGGGTAAGAAGGCTAAGGCACGACAACGCAGGGCTAAGCAATGCACGGCAAGGCAAGGAAAGGGTAACGCAGGGGAATGCACGGTCAGGTGAGGCAAGGATAAGGCACGACAATGCAAGGCTACGCAATGCACGGCCAGGCAAGGAAAGAGTAACGGAAGGAAAGGAAGGCAAGGCAAAGCCAGGCAAGGCAAGTGTAACAAAAGGCACGCCACGGCAAGGGGAATCAAGGCTAAGGCACGACAACGCACGGCTAGGCAATGCACGGCAAGGCAAGGAAAGGGTAACGCAAGGCAAGGCACGGTGAGGCTAGGCAAGGCTAATGCACGACAACGCAAGGCTAGGCAATGCACGACAATGCAAGGAAAGCTTAAAGCAAAGGAAGGCACGGTCAGGCGAGATAAGGCTAAGGCACGACAACGCAAGGCTAGGCAATGCACGGCAAGGCAAGCAAAGGGTAACGCAAGGAAAGGCACGGTGAGGCTAGGCAAGGCTAATGCACGAAAACGCAAGGCTAGGCGATGCACGACAATGCAAGGAAAGCTTAAAGCAAAGGAAGGCACGGTCAGGCGAGATAAGGCTAAGGCACGACAACGCAAGGCTAGGCAATGCACGGAAGGCAAGCAAAGAGTAACGGAAGGTAAGGAAGGCAAGGGAAAGCAAAGAAAGGCAAGTGTAACGGAAGGAACGGCACGGCAAGGGGAAACAAGGCTAAGGCACGACAACGCACGCTAGGCAATGCACGGCAAGGCAAGGAAAGGGTAACGCATGGGAAAGCACGGTCAGGCGAGGCAAGCCTAAGGCATGACAACGCAAGGCTAGGCAATGCACGGAAAGCAAGCAAAGAGTAACGGAACGCAATGAAGGCAAGGGAAAGCAAGGGAAGGCAAGGGTAACGGAAGGAACGGCACGGCAAGGGGTAACAAGGCTAACGCACGAAAACGCAGGGCTTGGCAATGCACGGCAAGGCAAGGAAAGAGTAACGGAAGGAAAGGAAGGCAAGGCAAAGCCAGGCAAGGCAACTGTAACAAAAGGCACGCAACGGTAAGGGGAAACAAGGCTAAGGCACGACAACACACGGCTAGGAAATGCACGGCAAGGCAAGGAAAGGGTAACGCAAGGCAAGGCACGCTGAGGCTAGGCAAGGCTAATGCACGACAACGCAAGGCTAGGCAATGCACGACAATGCAAGTAAAGCTTAAAGCAAAGGAAGGCACGGTCAGGTGAGATAAGGCTAAGGCACGACAACGCAAGGCTAGGCAATGCACGGAAGGCAAGCAAAGAGTAACGGAAGCTAAGGAAGGCAAGGGAAAGCAAAGAAAGGCAAGGGTAAAGGAAGGAACGGCACGGCAAGGGGAAACAAGGCTAAGGCACGACAACGCACGCTAGGCAATGCACGGCAAGGCAAGGAAAGGGTAACGCATGGGAAAGCACGGTCAGGCGAGGCAAGGCTAAGGAAAGCCAACGCAAGGCTAGGCAATGCACGGCAAGGCAAGGAAAGGGTAACGCTGGGAAAGCACGGTCAGGCGAGGCAAGGCTAAGGCACGACAACGCAAGGCTAGGAAATTCAGGGAAGGCAAGCAAAGAGTAACGGAAGGTAAGGAAGGCAAGGAAAAGCAAGGAAAGGCAAGGGTAACGGAAGGAACGGCACGGCAAGGGGGAACAAGTCTAAGGCACGACACCGAACGCTAGGCAATGAACGGCAAGGCAAGGAAAGGGTAACGCATGGGAAAGCACGGTCAGGCGAGGCAAGGCTAAGGCATGACAACGCAAGGCTAGGCAATGCACGGAAAGCAAGCAAAGAGTAACGGAACGCAAGGAAGGCAAGGGAAAGCAAGGGAAGGCAAGGGTAACGGAAGGAACGGCACGGCAAGGGGTAAGAAGGCTAAGGCACGACAACGCAGGGCTAGGCAATGCACGGCAAGGCAAGGAAAGGGTAACGCAGGGGAAGGCACGGTCAGGTGAGGCAAGGATAACGCACGACAATGCAAGGCTAGGCAATGCACGGCAAGGCAAGGAAAGAGTAACGGAAGGAAAGGAAGGCAAGGCAAAGCCAGGCAAGGCAAGTGTAACAAAAGGCACGCCACGGCAAGGGGAATCAAGGCTAAGGCACGACAACGCACGGCTAGGCAATGCACGGCAAGGCAAGGAAAGGGTAACGCAAGGCAAGGCACGGTGAGGCTAGGCAAGGCTAATGCACGACAACGCAAGGCTAGGCAATGCACGACAATGCAAGGAAAGCTTAAAGCAAAGGAAGGCACGGTCAGGCGAGATAAGGCTAAGGCACGACAACGCAAGGCTAGGCAATGCACGGAAGGCAAGCAAAGAGTAACGGAAGGTAAGGAAGGCAAGGGAAAGCAAAGAAAGGCAAGTGTAACGGAAGGAACGGCACGGCAAGGGGAAACAAGGCTAAGGCACGACAACGCACGCTAGGCAATGCACGGCAAGGCAAGGAAAGGGTAACGCATGGGAAAGCACGGTCAGGCGAGGCAAGCCTAAGGCATGACAACGCAAGGCTAGGCAATGCACGGAAAGCAAGCAAAGAGTAACGGAACGCAATGAAGGCAAGGGAAAGCAAGGGAATCAAGGGTAACGGAAGGAACGGCACGGCAAGGGGTAACAAGGCTAACGCACGAAAACGCAGGGCTAGGCAATGCACGGCAAGGCAAGGAAAGAGTAATGGAAGGAAAGGAAGGCAAGGCAAAGCCAGGCAAGGCAACTGTAACAAAAGGCACGCAACGGCAAGGGGAAACAAGGCTAAGGCACGACAACACACGGCTAGGAAATGCACGGCAAGGCAAGGAAAGGGTAGCGCAAGGCAAGGCACGGTGAGGCTAGGCAAGGCTAATGCACGACAACGCAAGGCTAGGCAATGCACGACAATGCAAGTAAAGCTTAAAGCAAAGGAAGGCACGGTCAGGCGAGATAAGGCTAAGGCACGACAACGCAAGGCTAGGCAATGCACGGAAGGCAAGCAAAGAGTAACGGAAGGTAAGGAAGGCAAGGGAAAGCAAAGAAAGGCAAGTGTAACGGAAGGAACGGCACGGCAAGGGGAAACAAGGCTAAGGCACGACAACGCACGCTAGGCAATGCACGGCAAGGCAAGGAAAGGGTAACGCATGGGAAAGCACGGTCAGGCGAGGCAAGCCTAAGGCATGACAACGCAAGGCTAGGCAATGCACGGAAAGCAAGCAAAGAGTAACGGAACGCAAGGAAGGCAAGGGAAAGCAAGGGAAGGCAAGGGTAACGGAAGGAACGGCACGGCAAGGGGTAACAAGGCTAAGGCACGACAACGCACGCTAGGCAATGCACGGCAAGGCAAGGAAAGGGTAACGCATGGGAAAGCACGGTCAGGCGAGGCAAGGCTAAGGCACGACAACGCAAGGCTAGGAAATTCAGGGAAGCCAAGCAAAGAGTAACGGAAGGTAAGGAAGGCAAGGAAAAGCAAGGAAAGGCAAGGGTAACGGAAGGAACGGCACGGCAAGGGGGAACAAGTCTAAGGCACGACACCGAACGCTAGGCAATGAACGGCAAGGCAAGGAAAGGGTAACGCATGGGAAAGCATGGTCAGGCGAGGCAAGTCTAAGGCAGGACAACGCAAGGCTAGGCAATGCACGGAAGGCAAGCAAAGAGTAACGGAAGGTAAGGAAGGCAAGGGAAAGCAAGGAAAGGCAAGTGTAACGGAAGGAACGGCACGGCAAGGGGAAACAAGTCTAAGGCACGACAACGCACGCTAGGCAATGCACGGCAAGGCAAGGTAAGGGTAACGCATGGGAAAGCACGGTCAGGCGAGGCAAGGCTAAGGCATGACAACGCAAGGCTAGGCAATGCACGGAAAGCAAGCAAAGACTAACGTAACGCAAGGAAGGCAAGGGAAAGCAAGGGAAGGCAAGGGTAACGGAAGGAACGGCACGGCAAGGGGTAAGAAGGCTAAGGCACGACAACGCAGGGCTAGGCAATGCACGGCAAGGCAAGAAAAGGGTAACGCAGGGGAAGGCACGGTCAGGTGAGGCAAGGATAAGGCACGACAATGCAAGGCTAGGCAATGCACGGCAAGGCAAGGAAAGAGTAACGGAAGGAAAGGAAGGCAAGGCAAAGCCAGGCAAGGCAAGTGTAACAAAAGGCACGCCACGGCAAGGGGAATCAAGGCTAAGGCACGACAACGCACGGCTAGGCAATGCACGGCAAGGCAAGGAAAGGGTAACGCAAGGCAAGGCACGGTGAGGCTAGGCAAGGCTAATGCACGACAACGCAAGGCTAGGCAATGCACGACAATGCAAGGAAAGCTTAAAGCAAAGGAAGGCACGGTCAGGCGAGATAAGGCTAAGGCACGACAACGCAAGGCTAGGCAATGCACGGAAGGGAAGCAAAGAGTAACGGAAGGTAAGGAAGGCAAGGGAAAGCAAAGAAAGGCAAGTGTAACGGAAGGAACGGCATGGCAAGGGAAACAAGGCTAAGGCACGACAACGCACGCTAGGCAATGCTCGGCAAGGCAAGGAAAGGGTAACGCATGGGAAAGCACGGTCAGGCGAGGCAAGCCTAAGGCATGACAACGCAAGGCTAGGCAATGCACGGAAAGCAAGCAAAGAGTAACGGAACGCAATGAAGGCAAGGGAAAGCAAGGGAAGGCAAGGGTAACGGAAGGAACGGCACGGCAAGGGGTAACAAGGCTAACGCACGAAAACGCAGGGCTAGGCAATGCACGGCAAGGCAAGGAAAGAGTAACGGAAGGAAAGGAAGGCAAGGCAAAGCCAGGCAAGGCAACTGTAACAAAAGGCACGCAACGGCAAGGGGAAACAAGGCTAAGGCACGACAACACACGGCTAGGAAATGCACGGCAAGGCAAGGAAAGGGTAACGCAAGGCAAGGCACGGTGAGGCTAGGCAAGGCTAATGCACGACAACGCAAGGCTAGGCAATGCACGACAATGCAAGTAAAGCTTAAAGCAAAGGAAGGCACGGTCAGGCGAGATAAGGCTAAGGCACGACAACGCAAGGCTAGGCAATGCACGGAAGGCAAGCAAAGAGTAACGGAAGCTAAGGAAGGCAAGGGAAAGCAAAGAAAGGCAACGGTAAAGGAAGGAACGGCACGGCAAGGGGAAACAAGGCTAAGGCACGACAACGCACGCTAGGCAATGCACGGCAAGGCAAGCAAAGGGTAACGCAAGGAAAGGCACGGTGAGGCTAGGCAAGGCTAATGCACGAAAATGCAAGGCTAGGCGATGCACGACAATGCAAGGAAAGCTTAAAGCCAAGGAAGGCAAGGTCAGGCGAGATAAGTCTAAGGCACGACAACGCAAGGCTAGGAAATTCAGGGAAGGCAAGCAAAGAGTAACGGAAGGTAAGCAAGGCAAGGAAAATGAAGGAAAGTCCAGGGTAACGGAAGGAACGGCACGGCAAGGGGAAACAAGGCTAAGGCACGGCAACGCAGGCTGGGCAATGCACGGCAAGGCAAGGAAAGGGTAACGCATGGGAAAGCACGTTCAGGCGAGGCAAGGCTAAGGCACGACAACGCAAGGCTAGGCAATGCACGGAAGGCAAGCAAAGAGTAACGCAAGGTAAGGAAGGCAAGGGAAAGCAAAGAAAGGCAAGTGTAACGGAAGGAACGGCACGGCAAGGGGAAACAAGGCTAAGGCACGACAACGCAGGGCTAGGCAATGCACGGCAAGGCAAGGAAAGGGTAACGCATGGGAAAGCACCCTCAGGCGAGGCAAGGCTAAGGAAAGCCAACGCAAGGCTAGGCAATGCACGGCAAGGCAAGGAAAG